>NW_028186491.1:119775-150844 GCF_003343005.1 Rhea americana
AAAAAACCAAACCAGAAGTGTTCTAGCTTGGGCTATAACATAAGCAACCTCTGCAAAGTGGGTCTGTGAAGCAACAACTAACATATGCTGTCAAATAGCTTATGCGTATGTTCTGAAAAATAAGCAATTTTTATTGAATGAGTCCTGTCTGAACATACTGACAACACCTACCTGAACCACAACAACATATTCATAAGTATCATGAACATTAGTCTAGATGGTTTGACATTATTCTGTGTGCTAGAACAGTATAAACAGCTGTTTCTGCTCATCTCTGAACAGTATGTTAATAGCTAAATCTGAAGATTGGCAGCAGTTGTAACATGAAGAGAAATAGCTCAAATATGTTTTTAGAAATCTCCCATGGTATGACTTTTGCTTATTTTCAGAAGGAAAGTACTAATCCTCAGAAAAAATTTACATTTACATTTAAAATAAAAGCAAGCAAATATTCCAAAGCTTCATATTTTTCRTATTTGCACATTTAATCTAATTTGTACAATATGCCTAATGAACCGTACATTTGCAGAGAAAATGAACAWTTCAGGTCTTGTTTTGCTGCCATTTGTTTCCATCTGATTTATTTCTGTTTCTAAGTGACGTTAGATGGCCCATTGTTAGGTTTATTGTTTATTGGTTTCTCCTATTACTGGGCTGTACACACATACAAGAAGTCAGAATTCACAATTTGGAGATTTTCTTAATTATGCAATGGGAAGTCTATACAGGGATYTTTTTCATCAAAGTCAGTGAAATAGCAGGGCTGTTAGGGGCAGGTCCTAACTATGCCTAGCCCTCTTGGACTATAGGAGCTCCTTTCCTACATTCACACTGTGTGTAAGAGCATGGTGCCCACTCCCACACCACAGGACGCGGCTCCCTGCCTGCACAGCTCCACTCTACTTGCATCAAGGTTGTCACACACGTCATGAAGGAAGGCAAGGAAAACAGTAATAAAAGTGGGTCRGACTACATCTTCGCCTTGCACGTGCCCTCTGATGACAAAAGGTGCTAAAAAGTTTCACAGCAGGCATTATTAAGGCACAATTAGGCACAATTACACACAGCCATAGAAATGAAGCTGGAACCTTGCCTACACTGCACATGAACCAGATTTCTGAGTGCTGTAGCCATCCCTACCATTGCGTAACCTCTTAGTCATATATTAACATGCTATTGTTAAGTTCCATTTCTCCAAAGGAGGTAGCTAGGTCCACGTATCTCATTTTGCACTGTAAAAACTGTAATGCTGGGAACACAGAAGCATTTTGTTTTTACTTACAGGGCATCATCAAGTAACGTCTTGGTTCTCTTATGAAATGTTCTAGGCCTGCAAAATTTATCTCCAGTGGCAATCATAGGCAGAGATCTGTCAAGATATTTCATTAAAGGGTGATACTTTCCGTGGAGCTCATATTTCTTTTCCATTAACCTGCACAAGAGACATGCAGAATTTTGGGGCTGGAGACTAATTTGCCATTGTTACAGTCTAATAGTCAAATGAAAAGTCTCAGAGAGTGGATGGATAAGGAAGATGAAAAAGGTCCCATCCTTGTGTGAARTAAAGGACAGGTATCATAAAAAGTCAAATAGGAAAAGATAAAAAATGATCCGTACAGACCAAGTACCATTTAAATACAGTTCAAGGAAATAAGAAACTGTAATAAAATTATACTTTATTTTACTCAGATTCTAGAATTTCAAAGAAATAGACCAGAATTAGTCTCAGCTTTCTCTCCAGTCATAGGAGTTTGTTGGCCYCACTCAAAGGGAATGTCAGAAGTCCCTTACAGTTAAGAGTAGTTCAACATAAAATGGATGGTAGATACACAGGTAGGCTGAGCTAATGGAAGACACTCGGCATCCRGGGTGCTGGCTCTGGAACAGGAAGGCAGCAATTCATCAGTGGAGTCAGATTGTGCTGAAAAACTGGGATGAGGAGCAGTTCATTCAATGCCAGATGTATTCAGAGACATGTATGAGACACTTTTGTCTCAGATCCTGAGTTTCAGCACTTCATGAAACACAAACAAAGCATAGAAACATGCTACTACTTATTCCTCTGYGTAAAACATCAAGCCCAGTTACAGATAAATCTGGAGCTAGAAAATCTACATAAAACTGTCTTCAAGATTTCACTTAARTTAACGCTGTGCTGTTCCTCTACCTGTCAACACAGGCAATATCCACCAGTTTCAGTGTGCTATTCCTCAGCTACATGAGTGCAACTGATGGCATTGAACATCAACATGACTCACTTTCTGGGAGGAAATGGCTGCATGCAAAACACTTGCAGGACCTTGGCAGAAACCACTGCCACTACTGGAGGAAGTAACAGATGGGTTGTTCTTTTTAAGGCAGTGATTTCTGCTCCCACTGAGCTGTGTCTGGCATGACTTAGCAAGCTGCAGCATAGAATCATAGAATCATAGAATTGGTTAGGTTGGAAGGGACCTCCGGAGATCATCTAGTCCAACACCCCTGCTCAGCAGGGTCACCCACAGCATGTTAGACAGGGTTGCATCCAGGCAGGCCTTGAAGATCTCCAGAGAAGGAGACTCCACAACCTCTCTGGGCAACCTGTGCCAGTGCTCCGTCACTCTCACAGGGAAGAAATTCCCCCTCACAGTCAGGCGGAACTTCCTGTGCTTCAATTTCTGCCCATTGCCTGTCCCGTCCTGTCACACGGGACAACTGAAAAGAGTTTGTCCCTCTCCCCCTTGACACCCTCCCTTCAGGTTCTTCTACACATTGATAACATCCCCCCTCAGGCTTCTCTTCCCCAGGCTGAAAAGCCCCAGCTCTCGCAGCTGTTCCTCATAGGGCAGATGCTCCAGCCCTCTGATCATCTTCATAGCCCTACGCTGGACTCTCTCCAGTAGCTCCATGTCTCTTTTGTTGTGGGGAGCCCAGAACTGGACACAGGACTCGAGATGAGGCCTCCCCAGGGCTGAATAGAGGAGCAGCATCACCTCCCTCAATCTGCTGGCAACATCTTCCCAATGCACCCCAGGAGACCATTGGCCTTCTTGGCCACAAGGGCACATTGCTGACTCATGGCCAACTTGTCACCCACCAGCACTCCCAGGTCCTTCTCTGCAGAGCTGCTCTCCAGAAGGTCAGCCCCCAGCTTGTACTGGTGCCTAGGGTTATTTTTCCTCAGGTGCAGGACTCCGCACTTGCCCTTGTTAAACCTCATGAGGTTCCTCTCTGCCCAGCTCTCCAGCCTGCCCAGGTCTCTCTGAATGGCAGCACAGCCCTCAGATGTGTCAGCCACTCCTCCCAGCTTGGTATCATCAGCAAACTTGCTGAGGAGGCTCTCTGTCCCCTCATCCAGGTCATTGATGAAAACATTGAACAGAATGGGACCCAGTACCGAGCCCTGGGGAACTCTACTAGCCACAGACCTCCAACTAGTCTCCACGCCAGTGATGAYGACCCTCTGAGCTCTGCCTTTCAGCCCGTTCTCAATCCATCTCACTGTCCATTCATCTAACCCACACTTCCTGAGCTTCTCTTGGAGGATGTTATGGGAGACAGTGTCAAAAGCCTTGCTGAAGTCAAGGTACACAACGTCCACTGCTCTCCCCTCATCTACCCGGCCAGTCATTCCATCACAGAAGGTTATCAGATTGGCTAAGCAGGATTTCCCCTTTGGTGAATCCATGCTGGCTACTCCTGATCACCTTCTTCACCTCCATATGTCTGGAGATGACTTCCAGAATGAGCTGTTCCAGAATGACCTTACCAGGGATGGAGGTGAGGCTGACTGGCCTATAGTTGCCTGGGTCCTCCTTCTTGCCCTTYTTGATGACTGGAGCGACACTGGCTTTCTTCCAGTCCTCAYGCACCTCTCCAGTTCTCCAGGACCTTTCAAAGACGATGGAGAGCGGTTGGCAACAACATCYRCCAGCTCCCTCAGTACYCSTGGGTGCATCCCATCYRGGCCCATGGATTTGTGGATGTCTAGMCTGCCCAGAAGGTCTCTAATMCTATCCTCCTCAACCAAAGRAAAGTCTTCCCTTCTCTGGACTTTATCCCTCAAGTCCAGGCTCTGAGATTCCTGGGGGATGCCCTTAGCAGTGAAGACTGAAGCRAAGAAGGYRTTCAGTAATTCTGCCTTCTCKGTATCCCTTGTCACCAGTGCTCCCGCCCCATTCAGTAGYGGGCCCACATTTTCCCTAGTCCTCCTCTTGCTGCTGATGTATYTGAAGAAGCCCTTCCTRTTGTCCTTGACATCCCTTGCCAGACTCAATTCCAGCTGGGCCTTAGCCTTCCTCRCWGCATCTCTACRTACTCTGACTGCATTCCTATAATTCTCCCAAGTAGCCTGTCCCCTTTTCCACATTCTGTGTATTTTCCTCTTCTGTCTGAAATTGGCCAAGAGCTCCTTGCTCACACATGCAGGACACAGAGAAGAAATTCTTGATGTAGTAGATCATAGCTTGCTCCACGATGAACTTCATAAATCCAGTAGGAGTTGGAAACTGCTGTCCCARTTATATATGGTGTCTTTGAGAGGTTGCCATTGAGTGAGGGGGTAGCTTTTGATTTCCACACAGGCAAATAAGCATTTTGCTTTCACTTCTAATTTTGAGGATATTTGCCTTAGAGGCAAGGTTGATGATGTTTTGTAGGTAGGTCTGTTTTTTTTTTCAGTTGGTTCATTACTTGATAAAGATTTATTCACTGTGATGAGCAATGACTGTATTTGCCTACATGTTCAGCAAAGGCCGAATGATGGTAAAATGCATCTTTAGTCTAGTAACACCCTAATGACTGTGTGACTCCCTTATGTTTGTGTGCAGAAAGCATGTGAAAATGGATAAAAGAGTAAAACAATATTCAGATTGTTATAAGATAATTTAGTTCTATTTTGTTCAGATAGAAGTAGGTATGTCTTAAACAAATAAAACTACTGTCACTCAACCTTTACTGAAGTTATTGATGCTGAAAGCCTTGCCAAAACAATATTATAGACACTATGTGAGTAAAAACAGCTGTAAAAAATTACTAAAATAYAAATATTACCAAATACCAAACGCTAGTTTGGTATATTGAAATATGGAATAACAAGGATGGAAATTCATGAGGTCTTAATTTTTTAGCAGATCAGTATGTCTGGTGCCTGTTCAAAAGCATCAAAGGTAAAACTGATGTCCAGGCATACCTATCTGGATAAATTATTTTCTTTTGGCAATGAGATGGTAAYAAATTAAAAAATATATCTTGAATGTAAAGAATTCTATAGCAGTTAATTTCTAGAGTGCAGTTATAATTCTGTTAAAATGAACATTCAAATGGAGGGAAAAATCCCTTAGTAAAAGAGAAAAGTGTTTAACGGAAAAAAAATACAGATGGAAGATTGTACTTTACTATGAGAAGATTTAACTGATTTTGCCTTGTGTGTCATAAAATAACATTTTTTTCCTGCAATTCAAATCACTGGAAACTCTTATTCCCTTGAGAGAGTATAGGTGAACTCATAGTGAGGTAATATATTCACTTTAAGTTTGGAGATTCACAGAAATCTGATGCATATGGAGAGCGCAAACTGGGAGAATGCAAACTGATTCTACCATAGTGCTCCAGCAAAGATGACATAGAAATTCTGGTCRTAAAACTTTACAGGGTACTAATTGAAGGGAGACAGTTGGAAAGGCAGCYAGAAAATTAAGCTTGTTATATATGAGTGAGAGATTCTTTCCATCAATTGTCTTAATAGCATCTTCAGAAAATTTTCCTTTATTTCACAGTTTTCTCTTCTGTGGATTTAATCTTAATTTCTTTTCATTAACAGGAGCTCCCCCTCAAGGAATACAATGGGAAAGCAGTTTTGTAATAGAAGAGACAGGCTTATTTTGACTAAAACAATCTCGTTATTCTAATGTATAAAATCTTAGATATTTCTTTAGGGCATTCAGTGACTCAGGCTGATTTCCAATTTGCAAAGTGATTTCACATAAAAGTGTGCCAGGCCCTGGGGCCTCCCCCAGCCCTCTCATCCCTGCCCACCACTGGCCTCCTACAGCCCAGCCTTGGCCCCTGCGAGCCATGGGACCCCCACCCTGGCCCTGGCCCCATGCGGGTGCCTGACACCCSCCAGGGCTGAGGCTGCCCCAGGTGCACCAGGGTCCTGCTCCCTCGGGGTGGGAGAAGGAACAAGATCTGCCAGGAGCCCCCTCCCACACTGGCCCCGGGAGTTCCTGGTCCCCGAGGCACCCTGCAAATTCCTGAATAAAGAATCATAGAATCACAGAATCAGTAAGGTTGGAAGGGACCTCTGGAGATCATCTAGTCCAACCTCCCCGCTCAGCAGGGTCACGTAGAGCGTGTTAGACAGGGTTGCATCTAAACGGAAGAAGACAAGGCCAGGAAGGATTAGGGCATTGACCAGAGTAGCTTTGGGGATTTGCATATGATTTTGCTCAAATTACAATTTTTATACTATGAAATGCCCAATACCTACACTCTGCTGCAATACAAAAGGCCAATGCTTTGGCTCAGCCCCGTCCTTCACACTTCAGCAAAACTTAAATGAAGTTTAAATGGGTCACTGTCAGCATAGCATGTGTCCACCAGCCATATTGACCTGATTAACGGGGCTACCAAAGCGGTACATGCAAAAGAGCCAACGGCAAGAAGATACCCACTAACAAGAAGGGAAAGTCACAGGAGAGCAAGTCACCCATATTCTGTCAGGAAGGCCAAGGCTATGGCATCCAGAAATTTTTTCCAGCTTCAGCCAAAAGCCTTGGAACAAGCTCTCCCAAAATACAAAGACCCTTATAAATTTTACAGATTTAAGTTGTAAATTGCAATGCACTTCATCTGCCTTGCCTTCTCTCACATAGACATTTTGCACTGTAGGCAGATAATGAAACTCCAGTCATACCAAAGCAACACACATCAGTATACTTCAAACAAAACACAACACATAATTATTTGGGTGTAGAGGAAAGGAATGAATTATATATGACAAATTTTAATCACTTGGCTGAATTCATTACGGTAGCATGGTTATACGGTGTGATGACTACAGAACAGGCATGGAAGAGGAGGAAACAGGACTGAAAATCCAGTAACACACAGCTGCGAGTGTTCTCACTATCAAGCAGGTCAACCTGGGTGAGAAGAGAAAAATCACCATGATCATCAAGGATTGTGACTTTACTTCCTTTCCTTATCAATGTCTCTAGTGTCTTCTCACTTCGACTCAGAACTAGTCATACACTTGCATGGGAAAAGATTTCTATGCCTCTTAGGATCTGATGCTTTACATTGAGATTTGGCGACATTAGAGCCTCCCCTGCCTCTCCCTATGCAATAAATTATATATTCCCTATGAGAAAAGATGTTGGCTGCAGATTTCTGATGTTACTTCTGTCTGAGTTGCCACTATTAGCACCTTAGGAAATGAAGTCTTTCAGGTTCTCCAGGGACCTGGCCCAACTATTAGCACTACATGGTATAGTTTACAGTGGTAAACTGGCCTGTGTGACTGGCAGCTCACGAATCTGTTTTTAATTTCACTTCCTTTGGAAATTGGATAAAGTCGCAAAGCTTAACTTGACACAGTAGCTATTGCTGGKTTTTTTTGTTCAATATTTTAAGGCAGATAGCTAGAGAGCAAATCACCACATACCGTTGACCCCAATAGTGTCACTCTGCCATTCATCTTGACTCCAGTGAATTTGTTGCACTCTTAAGCCCCCATTGTTTTTATAGCACAATAATTAGATTTTGTATTTCACAGGCCTTCTCAGTTATGCTGTAGCCTAGAGCAGGTGCTGTGCATACAGCCATGCCACTGAGAGAGACAGTGTCTACCTTCTGCCCTGTTTGCTGAGTACTGACCCTTTTTTGTGGGAGATTGCCCCTTGCATCTCCAGCTGAGCAACCAGAGTGAATGCTCACTTCTTCATGAGCCAGGTTGCTAAAGATCTAATAGTTAATCTATACTTAAAGCTAATCTATAGTTACAGCTAATCTAATAGTTAATAGTTTACAAACTTCACCTATTTATTCGATTGAAATGGGCAGGGAGGACATAGTTAGCGTATCCAGAAAGCATCTCAGGACTCACCTGTAAATYTGATATCTCTGTAGAGATCTGCTCAGGTGGAAGAGTTGCTTTTGCTCAGTTTAGTAAAACTTGACTAGCAGTTGGTTGAAAGTGAAGTGAAATAAGCTGCACGTAAATGGACAGAAGGTATTTAATTGACTTAATTGTATCTAATTTAGCTAATTATAGTTCAGCTAGTACAGAAAAGCTATCATCCTATCTTACTACAATAAACTCTTTAGAATTTAGAGTAAATATATCTCCCAACTCTCTCAAGAGTTAACTAAATATCAATGCTTAATAAGAATCTCCATTAAAGTCAAGAACTCAGTTTGTTTTCTGGCTCTAACATTACCCCTTTCCTGGAATTACCCAGTACAAAAAGAAAGAAAAACAAACAAACAAACAAACAAACAAACAAACAAACAAACAAAAAACCCACTCCTGCCTCATTCAACAGTTCTTTTACTTGTGACAATATGGACTATCCAGGCTTCTAGACTGAAATTTAAGTGGCAAAAAACCCTGTCCTTTTAAGGAACAGCACAACTTATACTTTTCCAATGTTGATAGCCCCTTCCTATCTGCCCACACTTTTCTGAGAAAGAAATCAGAGTTGAGAAAGAAATCAGAGTTGTTCTGTTTTCTTCAATGCTACAATTTCTGGGAACTGACGTGAGAAATCCTGATACCTACAGGTACAGCTGGGGGGAATGCTTGGTCAGGTACATCTCTACCCAAAGCTATGAAGTCATTCTTCATACTTTGTAAGTAGTGCATTTGCTGTAGCATTTTCTGTGATGTGAATGAGCTCCCTCAAGTAAGAATATCAGAACTTGGCTCTATAACAGTAGAAATAGCAATACAGGAATACATTTTTTTAATATTCCTAGAATTTTTTTTCTGATTATTCTTGCTGTCTTCCTGCTAGCTAACTGAATTTTTCCTTCATCACCTATAGCTTTATTCCCATGGGTATGTAATACATAGACTTTGCAGTTCTTTACCGTACTGATTTGTCTCTGATTTGTCACAAACAATGTGACCAAGCAAATACAAGCTTGTAATATCCAGTCTGCATCACAAATTTCCATTCCACACAAAAAGAAAAAAAAAAAAAAGAATCATTCTCTGCCTTGTGCCCCTGTGTACTAGTCAACTGGCCTTGTGGTTTGCCAAGATTTTGGTGTATTGGCAGATTAGAAAAGAAAGGAGGAATGCAGAAAGTGTGATGGTTGCTGCTACTGCTGCACCCACTGAGGCAAGCGTTTTACATTAGTCTCTGTAATTAGGAGGAGCATTCCCAAGCCCCAGGCACATTAAGAAGGAATGTATGCAATGGGGAGATCCCCAATGTATGGCTACCTAGTTTTCAAGACTCTTCAGAGGTCTCCAGGCAAATTAAATGCATAAAAGAAGAACCAATCCTGCTGAATCAGGAAATGGGGCAACTGGGGATACTCCATATTATTCCCATTACTTTCATRTTATAGTCTGTAAAGACTTCAGCTCTGAATATTTATTACTTGTTTAATTCCCACTAAAGTCAATGGGAATTTGGAGTACATGTTCAAACCACCTGCATGGGGAATGTGGAGGACCATGATGACAGGAAATAGAACATTTTCTTAATTATCCAAGTCTTTAGAGTCCAAATCTCAGCATTTTCAGTTTCTTCTATAAAATGGGATTATCTAGGATGTAGAATAAAATCAAGAAACGATTTATAATGTTTTTTCTCTAATATGCCTTAAGCTCCTCATAGTGTACTGTTAAAATTACAAGACATGAAGAAAAAGTTCCATTATAGAGCAGAGTTTATTTCTGCAGTTGCAGACCATATGCTCCAATATCACCTATCTTTCCATATTGTTAACTAAACTACTAGCATCAGCTTGATTTGTTGAATAAATAGATTAATTAATCTAAGTGAGATGTGGTACACATCCCCATTATCTTCCATTCTGTGAACAAAAAAGAGCAATCATGATGTGCACTTATATTAAATTTTGTCAGTAAAATATGCTTGCTTGATATTGTAGGCATTTGCATTTTATATACTTCAGTTACCATCTGCTAATGGTAATTTAATCATTCAATAAATAACACTAAAGAGAGCAACGTTAATGAAGATTGGAGAAATTTTTAATATAATGAATATTTTTGGTTTATTTCTGAGAACTAAAACTGCAACCAGCAATAAAAACGATAATCTATTAAAACTAGAGCACAATAATGAAAGCTGTTGTTGAGGTTCTAGCAGTGGACGACCTAAGGGGATTGTAAATTCCCAGCGTGATGACTTTTCCTACCCTTTACTAAAGAATAATGTGTGAATCATTATGCTGTAGACAGATGGGACTGCTCTAGAGAGGATGTGATTGCATGCTASTCTAGCATAAGTTCCAGGAAGCATTCATGGCTCAAATAGCTGTAATATCTCCTGCAGGGCAGGAGGAACATGGGCATGGTCAAACTCCTAAACAGTTTAAGCTTTAGACCACAGATCATGCAAGAATATTTCTTAGTATTCAGTGTCTGCTGAATACTAAAGTCAGCTTGACTAAAGCATGAGTTTGAGTATAAATATTTGYTTACAGGCTTTTCTTAATAAACCTRTGCTGAGATATGCTTATAGATATTTCTTTGCTACCTAAGATTTTTGTTCTAATTTAGCCTCAACCCATCAATCTCTGAGAAACCTATGAAAAAGTTTTAATGATGAATTTGATTCTATTTGAATCAAATGGCTTGGGATACTGACAGAGAYCATATTTCCTCTTAACACAGACTCCAAACTATTCTGTTAGTAAGATGAAAACAGGCTCAATATAGAACTCTGATGTCCTCCAGCAAGCTCCAGCCSCCCAGAGCCTGTATCTCCATGCTCACATCTTCTATTCTCTATCCTCATATCCTCTGCAATTTTAYATATGGTAGGTTCATACTGAATCTCTTTAATTCATAGAGTCTGCTGCTGCATTCAAATAGCATTGACACAGAAAGATGCTTTATGACAGGTCTATATCTGAATATGTTGATAAGCAGTAGAGGCCCAAAGTAAAGTCCTCAGGATATTTTGGTGTGATAACAGATATGTCCATGATTTAACATCATCCCCAGAGGCTTAAACAATACAATAATATCTCTGTGACACTGATAGAGAGTTTTAGGTGGTAATTATCCAWTACAAGGAGAGCCTAGTTTTTGAAAAAGCAAACTTGATTATTATAAGACAGGTAGATCTATCAGTTCACCTTTTTGAGGAATTTCATTAAACACTCAACATAGTCAGGCTTAATGAGCTGTTTAAGACACTYGGACTTAATTTTCATTAGAGGTTTTGGGAAAACCAGAAGAGAGTCAGGAAACAGCTCATATGAGCAGCGGGACTACAGTAAAGGATCCAGTAAATGTACAAAAGACAAAGTAGTCCAAGTAAGAAATGGTAAATTAAGTAAGACGAAGAAAAAATAATAACAAGAAATGTCCTTTGGGATCGGACCAACAATTTATTTCCCAAGTATTCTCTTTTTGACCGTGTCAATAGGAGACACTATTTTGGGAGAGACTGTGAGCCTGGCTGTTACCTACCATTCCCTTTGACCATTCCCAGTATCCATAATCATTAGGAATGTTAGAGGGCACATTTTGTCTTATTTTCTTATTATCTCTTTATAGACACATAGAATTTTTCTAATCTCTTTTTGAATCTACTGATACTATGTGTATCCCTCAACCACCTTAGCAACAAAAGTATTCCAGAATCATAGATTAATTTAGGTTGGCATAGGCCTCTGGAGGTCACCATGTCCAACCTCCCGCTCAAAGTAGGGTTAACTTTGAAGTTAGATCAGGTCACTCAGGCTCTTGTCCAYCTGAGTTTTGAAAATTGCCAAGGATGGAGATTCTGCAGCCTCTCTGAGCAGTGTGCTCCCATGGCTTTTACCATACTCCTTGTGAAAATATTTTAACTGGAATTTATCTTGCTTTTCTTTCCTCATTCAGGTTTGTCAGTCCTCCTTTTATATTTCATTACCTACTGTCTAAAAAGTACTTCTTTTATCTGTTTTAAAACAATCTCCTCCTAGTCTCAGAGTTTGTCCCCTCGTTATAGTATTGTTGCATAATGAAAGGTTGCCCATTAGTCTTTTGTATGTTATGAGTAAAATTTCAGCAAGAGTGAAAGGATTTTGCTGCTCTATGAACATTAATGCTGTAAAGTAGTTATGTTTCCATCAAGTTTGGGTTTGGTTAGTATGTGATTTTTATACTGATGGCCAGTTGTCCAGAACAAGGATCACTATATCCACTACAGGTAAATCCAGTTCAGCAACTATATATGCCAGTCCATCCTATTTTATTTTGCCTGAGATCTTTTCATACAGATCTTCTATCAGCTTCCTAAGTGGAAAAAATTTCCCATGTTACCTTTYTTCACACACCCTGTAACACTGTCTTTTAGTCCAAGACTTGCTAAGTAATTGCCTGTCAATTAAGTGAYTTTTTCTCACTGATTGATGTCATCCTATTATAAACGCATAGAATAATCCTTCATCCATTCTGGAATCTTCAGTGAATAAATATTCTCCAGCATCAGCTACAGCACCAAATAATCCATGGTTTATGAGCTTCCAGCATCTTTGAACGAGGGACCATCTCTTCAGTACATTTTTTAAATAAAACACAATAAAATATTTTATTATTGTCTTTAATAATTGATGGCATCACAGGCAGRTGTTTCTGAGCCACAGCAGTGAAGAAGAACTGTGGAGAATCCTAGGTAGTTCAGAGTGCCACAATAACGCAAAACACCAAAAAAGAGAAACTTGCCATTCTTTTCAATATCAAATACCACYTTTTCATTGCTTTTGCAGCCTGAGTGAAGTGCTCTGATCCTGCCGGTGCACTTGAGGAGACAAACACCTTAGGCAGCGTCAGAAAGAAAAATAAATAAAAGATAAGGGATGATCTGTTGCAGGTCACGCAGCCACATTTTAACTCACCGGTCACACCAGAGTTTCTGTGATTCCTGCTTTTGCCCTCTATAATCACCACTGTAGCTGCACTGCTGACACCTCACATGGTCACAGAAGCACCATGGCTTCTCCTCTGCTTCAGGCAATGGTTGGTGTATGACCCTTAAAGCCTCCTCCAGTGATGGCTATGGGCCCTGAGCAGTATCCTGTTCAAGGGGTCTTACTGGGCCTTTGAACTTACAACTCGGGGCTGCTCGAGCGTGCACGGCTCAAGCATGCTCATGGCGTAGCTCTTGCATGGGTAATTTAGTCACCCGCACACAACTGGATGATCACACGCATCTCCATTCAGTGTGTTATGTCTCCTGTGCTAGCAGTTAGGCAAACTGAGAGGTCTGCCCTCAGGATAGTCCTCATTTCCTTCTTCTCTTGAACCCAGGCCAGAGGCATTTTGGGGACAAAAAAGCACTTCACTGGGCAACGCCTCCTCTTAGCATTTGTTAGCTTACTTCCCACTTCAGCCTCCTCAGCACTGCTGTTCCAGGTAATGGCCTCTGCAGTTCTCCCTGCTGTGAAACAAAGCGGAGCTTTCCCCAGCAGCCTGAAGGGAAGATGGCTGTTGCCCTCAACAGGTTAATTCAGCCTGAACCTAGCTGAAATGTGAAGCCAGCTATTCAAACACAAGTGAAAAGGAACAGTGCTCCCTGTTATTTCTTACGGTACATTTTGGTGCATTTAGTTCCAATTGGAGTCATTAAATCAGGTGATGACAGGGACAGCGTGCTTTGTTTTGATTATTCCTAGCTTGCTTTAATTATTATAGAATAACACATGTTAGAAGCTAGAAGCTGTGGCTCTGTAATTTTACACAAAAAGGGTATAGCTTAAGCATCCTTCCTCAATTGTGCAAACAATGAGGAGTCATCTCCCATGTTGAGAGAGTAGTTTGCTTTCCACAGTCCTCCAGCTCCTGGTCTGTCTGCTAAAATAGCCAATGGGGTTGCCACTGACAACAGTGTTTTATTTTGGATAGAAAAAAGCCGTTTTTCTAAGTATAAATATCTGACACATTATTAATTGTGCCTACTGAAACAAGACTTGGCAAAGAGTTGTAGTCATACCATTTTACACCCCAAATATTCATTTAGTTCAGAAAAATATATATATATATATTGAAAATTCAGTTTTATGCTTAGCCCTGAAAATATGCTTAGCTCCTTCCAACCCATTAGACTGAGAAATCCATAGACTGAAAAAAATGCAATGTAGAACTACATGGGCAGCTTCAAGATAGAAGGTAAGTAAGAAAGAGCAAAGTCTTGCCCTAATTGTTTGGACAGTTTGTCAATTTAGCATAGAAGAAGYTTCCTGCAACTTGGAAACTGATATTAATATCCAGATAAGGAAAATAATTAGTAACAAACTCTCCAACTGGCCAAAACATAAGGCAGTGCAAATCAGCATTGTTTTACTAAATTCAAAGGAGCTATGCCAGTTAAAGATTAAGGATTTGTTAAGGATTTGTTAAGGATTTGTCCCATCCCAATATTAGAAAGCCAAGCTGTAAATCAAGCAGGAAAGTACTGGTATTGCTCGAGGTAACCAAATGGCTATGTGCATATCAAAGTCACCCAAACCAATCAGCCTGGAAGGCTCCTTTAGCCGTACTGTGTAGCTCTGCTCAGTCATTTMTAGCAGAATCCCAGTGGTGCTGGAAGGATAACCTATGCATAAGCTGTCCAAACCACGTACCAGTCAGAAAGAAGTATGTATTATATTATGCCTGCTTCAGAAGTGCATTTGGATGGTCCTTGGAGAGTCAAAATCAAACAGCAAAAACAAATGCACAACCTGAACAACCTAAGGGACTGTTTATTTTAAATTCTGAGGATAAGACACATACTGTCAGGCATATTACTTCACTCTTTGAATAAAATTCTGAGACATTTAACAGGCAGATGCATTCCTAACAATCCCAAAGGAGCCAGTGAACATTTATTCCTTATGCCCTCTTCATTGCAAACTGTTCAAACAATTGTAGCAGGCCTCCACTGCAGAGTCAGCTAAACCAAAAGATTATARAAAGCAATTTTTCTAGACAGCCATTCAGAGACCCAGGAGTTCTCCTGCCGGCAAAAATAGCAGTGTGTGGCATTTGGATTCTGCSAAGCTCGTGCCCCACGGAAGATAACGGGTGACAAACTCAGAGCTTGCAAACAAGGAGGACACAAAAGCAACAAAAGAGCACACACTGCCTTCCTCAAAAGCAAGGAAGGAAGTGTTGCTTTTATGATTTTTTGCTATCTAAGCTTCATGCTTTCTGAGTTTTTTGTTACTTAGTAACATAAATGCAAGTTATTTTGTATGGGGAAAAATGTTAAGCTAGGATTCCTGCTTCAGCCGGTGTAAATCAAATATTTGTTTTATCTTCTGAGAATAAAGGAAAGGGAATTCTGAGAATAATAGAGAATCTTCTGGGGGCAAATATAGGAAAAAGAAGAGTTGTTGGCTTTACTAGTGCTACAAAAAATATATAAGTAATTCATCAGCTCAGGCTGAGCAGTTTATATACATTTTGTATGAAAAGAAAGAGATTCAAATATGATCAGATTAGGCTTATTACAAACTAATGACTCCTTTCTGCTATTGGACTGGTTAGTTATGGATGTTCAGTAATTTATTTTGTAGGGTCAAGGTTTGCCTTTGACAAAATTCAGTTCTCATGAAAGCCAATGGCATTTTTCCTGAGATAAATGCCAGTCATTGTATTTGTATTTATCTGACTTTATCAAATGTCCAGCTATTTATTCTAGTGTATTAATGCATTAGGGAACAGAAAATTAGTGAAGTGAGGCCTCCTTTGTTTACTTGAATGGAAGGTTGTGTTAGAGAAAATTTAAGGCATGTCTCTCACAAAGCATGTAGGTAAACTGAAATGTTACCCCAGCTCCCTTTATAGAAAGTCTATTAAAATGTTATTTTGTAATTATCCAAAATAGCATAATAGTACGGATAGTATGACCTTTGGACATCATCTTTGAAGGGCTACCTCCCAGCAGAACTGACTTGGATATCGTCTGTAAATATCGATTGTCCCAGTGAAGAGTGTGATAATGCGGGAATATCTGCATCTGATTCACAGCTGCACTACATCAGCTCATAAAGATGGAATATACTACATGGGCAGAGAGTGGAAATGGTATATGTTACATAGAAAGTGGCAAGCTCAGAAGTACATCAAAATTTTCATGACCATGGATCCATTCCATACCCATCTGAGACCGAAACACGGGATACTGAAAAGCTTCTACCTACTTTCTCCCCTTCTGTTTTCCACAGGGAACAATCCCAGACCCAAACTTCTGGCACCTACAATCACGCTTCTGACTGCARTGTGTCCCTTAGTTTACTAAAAGCCTAAGCTATATCTATTTCTCACTGAGATAGCTCCACTGATGTTCACCTTTTGTAAAAGCTGTGTATGGCAATAAAGAATCCAATTTTGACATGAAGTCGGTGAAAATACTGCAGACTTGTTTTGACATAAGGGGGAGCAGAAACTGAGGTTTAATAATTTGACAACATTTTGAACCTATCATTTTTCTCCAGAATTCCTTTGTCAGTCACTTGGTGTGTTATTTATTCACCACACATTATATAGCATTCCAGACTGGACTGTAGTATTTTCCAACATCCTTTCAGTATTGTCAAAATTGTCTAAACTAAAGGCTAAGACTTTAAAGTAATCAATTTTTTCTAGTTTGTGTTGCCGTCGCAACAATACCCAGAGTTCGGGTGAGGTCAGGAGCCCGCCACACCGCCCGCCCCTGGGCCACTCCACACTGACTCCCTCAGGAGGATGCGGCAAATGGCGTTTATTGCGTCGTTACAATTCTTTATATACGCGCTCGCACTGTCTCTTCCTGTCTTAGCCTGCCTCGTCGTGACGTCACATCCCGTGATCTTCCGCAGCGCCCCGTTTCGCCTACCACAAGTTTGTTTTAGCTGTATCTTTGTGTTTGGAATCTTTCCAAAATCTATAATAGACTGGAATCAGTTTAAATTGCCTTCTCTGAATTCCAAAAGAAAGGAAGAAGAAAAGAAGGGAAGCTTTTGGAAGAAAGCTTAGCAGGTCAATTAAAAAGAAGTACAGTCTAAAAAAGGGTTGCATGGTCTGTGGAGAAAAATCATTAGAGGAGTATTATAGAACACATTGGCTTTAAGGACAGAATTGACATTACAGAAAACAAAGAGAATTAAATATAATTAAATATTTTTTCTTCCTCCTAATGAAAAGGAAAGAAAGAGAGCTTTAACATTTTCTATTTTGAATGGCTTTCAAAAACTCCCAATATATATAATTGTGCACCTTGCTGACAAGAAATTTTTTGCTTAATTGTGCTGTCAAGTAAATGGAAAAAAATGTCCAAAGTAATGCATGAGGCAGTAAAATAATAAACCCATGATGTGACTTCTTTGAAACAAATGCAGCAAGGAAATAGAATTTAAGCCTGGGGGGGCTTTTATTTAGCCTTACTTCTATTCAAATTAAATACTAATACTAGACGGGCATTATCACAGGAAGCCCAAGCTACAATAAATTCTTTAGCTGTGTCTCTGGTAGTGAGTTAAACAAGCCCAGGGCAGCTCTGTAGCATTAAGGTCAACTGGAAGAGTACAGCACACTTTCATAATATTAGATAACCTGATCTTTCAAAACAGAATGGCATCCTCCAAACTGCTTATTGGAAATGGTCCATAGCCATGCTAACTTCAGACCCATACACAAGGTATATGTTCGGATCAGTCTGAGTCAAAAGCAGCAAACACAGAAAATCAAGCTGCAGCATCTGGGATCATTTCCTAGCACTGTTTGGTTTACTGGTAAGGACACAAACTTTGTAGATGTTGTTCCTAGAGCAACCACAAACAGCCTTCCATGCAGTCTTGATACGTTCTTGACCCAGCCTAGAACCCCTAAAAGGCTCTGAAAAACAGAACCTTGAGTAAGATTTCTTTTACTGTTAGTCATGGGAATCAGGTAGCTGAAACTCAGATTAATACTAGCTTGCATGTTAAGCAGGGACTGTCTGCAGGAAAACAGCTTGATGGGAAGCCACCTATAGCCATCTATTAAGAAATGCTGAGAAGAGGCCTTTGCCTAAAGTCCAATCCTTATTCAGAAGGGGCTGTGCTTGGAATCCACAGCCTCATCCCTCTCTTGAAAGCTRTTATTGACTGTAGTTTCTCCTAAACCTGTGCAGAGCTTCTTGCCTTTCCTTTAAGACACATTTACAACTGCCTTCCTCTATCTGTGTGATAGTGTAGTACATAGAACAATTACTTATGGGGGCACAACTTTTTGATGGCAATGGAAATTTAAGCAGCTCTTGACCCTCATTGTTTGCCATACAGTGCTTCCTACTTGAAATAAGCTTTTTTGGTTCATCCAGTTCCTGGAAGAAATGAAATTAAAAATAGATAGGGGGTACTTGGGACTCTAGAGATAAGGGAAGTAAGTCAAGTCATAGTCCTTGGTGATCCTGGTGGTCTTCTCAAGCAGGTTGACCTGCTTAGTAGTGAGCACATTCGTAGCTGTGTGTTAACTGGGTTTCACAGCCTCTCCTCCTCTCCCCTCCTCTTCCTTCCTTCTCTTTTCCCTCCTCTCTTTCCTTATTCTGTACTCATCACTCATGGCCAGGCTCCTCCACCTATCTCAGACAAGTGGCCTCATCCCATCTTTTGTGTCAATTCTGATGTACACAGAATTATTCCATGAGTCAATACAATTCACAAATCAAATCAAAAATACCCATTGTTTTTGAAATCTTAATTTTCTGCTAAGCAATTTGAATCAGCTTAACAGTGCAAGGTGATCGGTATAGCTTTAGGCTGTGCGTGAGGCCTTGCAGGAGGAGGTGGCAGCAGGGTTTGGAAGCAGTGATATCTGTTGAATTGGTTCAAGCTCTTCTGAGGAACTGCACCTTTGGGAAGGTTCCTTCTTCTTCCTGAGAAAAGTCTCACCCATATCTTCCCAATTACTAGAGGCCTGTCTAAACTATACACACAGGAAGGGTCTGAAGAAGACAAAAGCAACTTTGTTCAAGTTTTTTTGTTACAGCTGTGCAGAAAAGGATTCAGGATTTTCTGATTCTGAAAGAGCAAGTATAAGCAGGAGCCTTAGTCTCTGGCTATTCTTAGCTCTGTAGTCCAGTCTCATGTTTTGCTTTTTTTGAGTGTATACCTTGCTCTAAACCAATTAATGAGAGACTTATTGCTAATGTGCATCTATGAAATAAGTCGCGGGTTGTTTTTTTTTCCTTCAGGCTCTGCTTTACCATGAGTCTTTATCATGAGCTCCTAGCAGAGCTTTGGGGTGATTTTTATAATGGCTTCTCTGTTATTTGGCACTTAAATAACCGTCTGTGAACATTTTGCTGGTTTTACTCCATTGGTTTCAACATAGGCTTTATTCCACTGGGATTTACTGTAGTATCAATGCAGCAAAGGAAAACGAAAGAGGACTTGTGAAACCTCTGAAAATACCTGTCTTGACAAATCGACATCAGCAACAGAGCTTGACTAATATTTTAAATTAAGATTCATAGATCTTAGGTCTTAATAATAGACCTAATAATAATGTCCTAAGCATACAATGATGATAAGAACAATGTTACTAATAGGTGTACAGAAATATTTCAAAGCCAGGAAAAGTAATACATCCTACTAACTAAATATAAGAGAAAACTGGTTGAACTAGTTCTACAAGATAAATTAAAAATATTATTTATATCTTGTTATGAATGATAATTTATTTTTAACTATTCAATTATTGCAAGCAATAATGAGCAAACGCTGGTTCATACTTAGTCATTCACCATTTTTTCCCCCTTCGTTTTTCTCTTTATGAAATTGGCCATATAAACCACATAATGCATTTTGTCCCTTACATTTTTCAAGTGGGAGAGCAGTTATCTATTTTCCTTAGATTACTAGGTCTTTCAGCCATGGAGGAACATTGCCAGCAAATAAATTTTAGTCATTTATTCTAAATGCATTAAAACATGTCTCTCTTGCAATACATCTATGAATATTAATAGTTATCATGTTCAGAGTATGGATTTAGCTGGTAGGCTGTACTGACATCTTTTAAATGCTATTTCTTTGTTCTCCAGATCCTAAAGGCTTGGGTGGTGAGGGGAGGTATCTTTCTTTGTTGCTGTCTCCCTCAGAATGAAATCTCTAGCTAATATGGTTGGTGAGATGCATTCAAACATGTGAAGAGACTGTAACAGATGTAGAGGCATCTGCTTGCACTTTCAGAACCTTAACTAAAAATGTTCTTAGGAACGATTTCCCGCATTGATCTTAGTGAGAACCAACTTAACTACCCATTGATAATATTTTAAACATCAATACCCTTTTATCACTGCTTAGCATAGAAGGAAAAGAATATCTGCAATAAGTCATCATTTTTTCCAGCTCCCAGTCACCAAGGAACCTTAAAATACTTACCAGGGATATTACGTGTTTGCAAGCTGAAGCTGAGCCAAGGATACATGAAGCTCTGACAGGACTACTGAGCTTAAAGACCTCAACACTAATTCGGGGTTAAGCAGGGAGGAGCTTATTCTGAAGACTAAGCTATAATTAAGACAGCCATTTTGTCATATAAGGATAAATTTTTCAATATTTTCTCAAGCAGATCTTTGGGAGAAAATATTTAGTRATTATTGTTATGGATAAGAGAAGAAAAACTTTTTTTTTTTTTAATTTGGGGGCATTTTCTACTTCCTCTTTTATATATCTCCTTGAATATCTCCTTTGAATATCTCCGTCTTTGGAGATATTCAAAATCCACCTGGATGCAATCCTGTCTAACATGTTCTAGATGACCCTGCCTGAGCAGGAGGGTTGGACTAGATGATCTCCAGAGGTCCCTTCCAACCTYACCCATTCTGTGATTCAGTGAAGGAAGAAGGTTAGTGGAGCGGATAATCTTCAGGAAATTTACTGGGCTGTCATCCCAACCTCCAACTCTGAGAAATTATAATAGTCTCTACAAGTGGTTTCCAAAGATTCAAGGGAATAGTTAGCAMAATATGGTGGCAGTTCTCTCTGCTTTTTCAGCTGCAGATTTGGAGTAGTACATTACGGTTTAGAGGAAGAACTGAGTTATTGAACTCAGTTAATAGCATCTACCGGTATTTGGTGAGTGCATTTTCTCTTTTTCAGAAGATGACTCAGCCAGTTGTCTGTACTGCTTCAAGAACTGTCAGGGACAGAAGCACATAGAGTTCTTCCTGTAGTCCAGAACACCCCCGGAACACTAAAACAGAGTTAGCCACAGCTGAAAACAGCGSTATAACTAAAAACCAGCCCTTCCCACCATTTAAATTTCAATTGTATATATCCACTTGGAATATATCCCCCTGAGGGATCCAGTTCACAGCTTAGAATAACAGCTTAAAATGAGACTGAAGTTGTCTTCAGATCAATATTTTTCTTTTTAAAAAGCACCAAGAAATGTGACTTGCTTTTTTTTCTTCTCTTGAAAAATACCAGCTTCTGGCATAAGTCTTTATTAGTCTTTGGAAACTAGTGAACACTAGACAGTGTAGAGAATCTGTCAGTTGCTTGAAATGCAGTAACAGTACTGGTTGCATTCTCTTAACCGTTAAATTCACTATTTACTCTTTTTAAGTTGAGACTGTGAAAAGATTTGTTTCTGTAGCTGTTTGTTAAACAAATCTGTACATATTTCTTTCCCACCCCTGGAATAGATTTTAGGCAAATGCAGCTTCACATGTTTATCCTGTGGTTCAAAATTATGGCTCACAATACAGTGAAGACTGCATGTCAGTACCTTAGGATGCTCAATTGCTATTACCTGAAAATCTGAATGAGGGGATACTGCATGGATAGTATTAAGTTCTGCTTTAATTTGAGACTCAGTAAAAAGTAAATTAGTGGAGAATTAGACCATCAAGTTATGTATGACAAAGTAACCTGAACTTTTCATACTGTCCATGACAAAGTATTAAATATCTAAGTTGAAAAAAGATATGAGATTTAGTTCCGTTATTTGCTTTCCATGTCAGAAGTATAGCCTTTGCTATCTGCTGTATTCTACTTTTAAGCCTCAGGTCTCTTGTGAGATTGAAGATATACTTAGAATTGTTAAAACTTTTGACATGAGTACAGTAGTGGAAATAATTACTCATTGCTCTCAAAATACCTTTAGGTTTTTAAGAAAACTGAAGTGAAAGTAACTATTCTGGGAATCACTTGGAATATTACTTGTCCAGATCCTCAATTGGTAAAACTAGCTTACATGCTATACCATCCGTTTGCATAGACATTTAGGCTTAAGTAAAACATGTTTGAAAAAAAGGAGAAAAATATGTGCTCAATATAAGCTAGTTAAAGCTTAAAATTAAAGTATTCAATTTCAGWCTCTCATTTTTCTTCTAGTGTCCCCATCAGATCAACCCTGAACCTTTTTGACCTGCTTCTTTCTCCTCTCACCTCTTCAAACACAAAGTATCAAGGAAAACCTAAAATACAAAAGTGATTGGCTACCATGAGACTTTGGAATTAGTAATATTGGGAAGAGAATGAGAGAAAGTGGCATTTGAAGTTGGAAGGATGAAAGAATCAGGCTGGATATAACGAGGATATGTGCAAGATGCAGCTCGTCACAGACTGTTTCCTGCCTATGACCTGGCTAAAGCAAGCTATAGCCCTATCATTCTTCTAGTCAGTTTAGAGGATGACCCAGCTATTACACTGTCCTATGCACTTACATTTCCTGTTTCTCTCCTTATTAGCTTTAGGCTAACGGACAACTACATATTATTGTGATGCCAAATGACTATTCAGAAGATCTGACTCATCTTACTCACCTCATTGCTGCTCCCTTTGGAGAACGTTGGTCCCCACACTCCTCACATTGCTGCCTGCAGCACACAGACACTCCCATTCCTCTGCCCATCTGTGTGCCCAGAACGGCATCRTGATGGAGAGTGTCAAGGCACCTACTGACTTTCATAGAAACCAAGAAAGGGACTGAGGAGATAAGGGAGCTGCATGAAAGAAAGCCTTTTCTCAGTACAGTCTGCCTGCTGTTGAGGTGCACAGCCAAGYTTGGAAACAGAAAACTGCTACATGGTCCARTAATACAGATACAATAATACAATCRTATGGYCATGATGTCATTTAACTGTCAAATCAGATTATAAAAATTTATTGGGGACTTTTTACCTCTTTTTCTTCTGCACAAAACAAGAACTGCTTTAGTTTGCTCCTCGGCCATTTCAATGCCAAGAAATTTGCTTCTGCTTGCTGTTCAAATGCTTTGCTCTCCCAGTCACCACCTGCAGGAATGTGATTCTCCTGAAGAAATCTGCTTATCAGGCAGGGTGAAGTGAGGAAAAAGGAATCTTGGCAGAGAAGTGGGTATACAGCCAGCACATCAACACCATGGCTCCAGGCAAAATGATGGCAGAAAGGGGTAAGAACTTACTTCCTTTTCTAAAGTGTATTTCTTGGCAGTGTTGCTAGTAAATGCCAATACATACACTGTATATGCAATACAATATTTTCATTTGCATACAATATGATTGCAGGCAGCTACCAGTCAATCACAGGCCCTGAAATGTGAAATTAACATAGTGTCTAGTGTAACATTAACCCRGGATAGAATGGGTATTTTGGTATTTGGGAAAGCTAATGATTGTTTTTTCCCTTCARTTTGCTTCCTGAATAAATTTACAGACTTCTAAATCACAAACTCTGTGACTGGGTTTATGAGAAGTAACAAGAACATCCCTCTTCAGGACTTGTTTTGTAAAAACGCTGTTCATTCCCCTTTGCTTCTCTTCTTTGATACTCAGGTTTGCTGTGCTGCAAAGAAATACTGTGGTACATTGCACCTGTGATATATTCACTTTCAAAAACAGATGARGAGAGAAGGAACATTCATGACTTAGCAATAATGAGATTGCTGATCCACAGCTTGCTGATAATTCCTGCACAGCAGAAATAAGAGAATAGCCAAGGATCTCATCTGCATGCTCATAACTGCATGTTTCTACAGACACATCCAGCTCCAACTCTGTCCTTTTATATATTTATTTATTTTAACCTTGCACTAGTATGGCTGAGTGGCAAGTAGTCTTGTTCTCCTAGCACTGAACTGTCTACAGTCTCCAAAATTCAATTTATTCTGTCATTTTTTTTTTCACTGCCAACTCATCTATTTCCAAGACTCAATCAAATAGGAAATTCAGACTGAGCGGCTTGGATTGTATAAGAAGTTTGCACCTCTTACTGTTTTTTTTTTTTTTTTTTTTTGATAACTGACAAACGACTATGTGGACGTTGCTTTATATCAGATTAGTTTCTGAAGDTTGGAGTCAGTTTAAATTGAAGCTAGCTTGTCACTGCTGAATCAAAATAGTGTTCACACAACGCTTCACAATACTTTAAATTGGTTTTAAGTTTGATTTAAGTTGAAATGGTGTATTTTCCTTATACAGATACAGCTTTATTTTATTAACACTTCACATGGCAGGCCAGACAAGCGAAAATTAGCACTGAAGGTGTTTGCACAGATGGCCAGTGGCTCATTAGTCTTTGTTTGTTTGAGATATCAAGGGTTAGTCAAGGAATCAGGAGGGAGAGTGAATCATGCAGGGATGAAAATATCAGCTGTGACCTGTTCAGTCCCTGAGGGAGAGAAGAAGCAAGGAAGTGATTTAAACATTATAATAGCTCAGGACTTACTCTTCAAGAGTTGCTGGAGAACAGTGGTACTCTGCACATTGCTCTTTTGTGTCTTGATATGCCCTTAATCTAGGAATTTTATACCAACAGTCTGTTTCCTACTACTAGCAGTGAGGTTCTGCTGTAAAGCGCAACTGATCTGCCTTCTCTCCTACTTCCAGCTTCATGGTCCCACTGCTTCCCTCGTTCTGACACTAGCTTTTCTCTGACCCCCGATRAACTAAGGCATCTGTACTATCATAACAAAAACAACAACAAAAAAAATCAACAAAGGGAAAAAAAACATAGTTTTCTGCCAATTTAGTTTCATGAACTAGCCCCCTCAAAGTTAGCTGGCTATTATTATAGATAAAACTAGCTTAGTTTTATCATAAAACCATACCTTGAGGMGCTATTAGCCATAAAACTTTTGGCAGGTTTGTGCTACCTGAACAGGGCAAAACATTAACATTTGAAAAGTTAATTTCTTCTTTTCCATTCCCACGTTTCAGTCAGTACTCTTGGATCTTTTCACAACTGTCATTACAACCAAAATGAGAAAGACAAAAACAAAAATTTGGATGGGTTTGGRGGTCCCATCCAGATATATGCAAAAATGGTTTTGAGCTCTATTTTCCTCCAAATCATCAGTGTGTACATTTTACTCAGCCTATCACATGGGCAACAAGGTTTGCTGGAAGTGGCTGCTCCATTAGTTGTTCCACCAACTGATGTACAAGTACTGCACGTCTGAGAAGAGTAGATATGGAGGTGGTGCTTAGTTAGGGTGTCTTTCTTGTCTCTTTTTATTGTAGTTAGAGCAAAGGCTAAGTAATGTGCTAGATAGATGGGGATTTAGAAGAAAGAAGTGAAAGCCATCAAAGGATTTTCATAATTCAGTGGACTTTTCCTTCATGATGGCTAAAAAAATAAATGTTAAAACTTGTATATCACTTTCTCACTGATTTTAGCCCAAAATATGTCCTAGACAAACTCTGTGGAATTATTCATGTTTCTAATTAGTCACCAGTATTTATCAAAACCAAAAAGATTTACCTGGGTTTGTCCATACTAACTTCTATAACTTAGATGGCTGCTAAGAAAAGAAACATTTAACTATAGGAATCTGTGAGTATACAGCTCTACAAAAATATCATTTATAATTTGAGAAGACCTGTCTGGATACTTTACACGAGTTTATTTTACACTGAACTTGAAGTAGATGAAACAAAGCAAAGTAAGTCACAAGTCCATACTTGACATGGATGCCTGAGGCGCTAGGAAAAATGTTATCTGACGGACAGTTACTTCTTTTTTAGGTTTTTGGAATATCATTGCTATGTCTGTAATGCATCAACAGTTAGAGACAATATCATTCATTCATCTCTCTGAAAGCTAGCATAATTTTTRTTGGTCTCTCTTTGCAAACAAAGAATCTTGAAAGACTGTAAATACAAGCCACTCTAATAGTCACCAAGAAACAGTACTTTAACTGTAAAAGCTAGTGATAGCCATCTAAGTTCTTACAAAGGTGAATGTATACCATTTTCTTAAAGTAGGCTAGACTTTTCAAACCAAATAGGAAAGATGAATTATTTATTAATCTACTGTATCTAATTTACTGTATCTATCATTGCATGTTTTTTGCTCTATGCTTCTGTTCCTATCAACATAAAAAAGTAAAATTTTAAAAGTAGATATTTGAATATTGATGATTATGTACTTTAAATCATTATATTRTATAATATATATATTATATAACATAATATATATATCAATATTTTTAAAAAGATAAACATTAAGGTTATCACATTATATCATGCTGCTTTGCATAYACACTGCATCTCTGAACTGTGCTGTACACTGAGAACAGACTTTTCTTACAGGTTTGAGGCAATTACAGAAAAGATCCAATGGATGGGTACAGCTGTCCAAAGTAAAAGATGCTAATGATGTGTTATGTTTCCATACATTACAGAGATGAAGAAACTTCACAGAGAAATGCTAGGTATATAAGGGATCATACTGGCTTACTGCTAAAACTGGTATCATTATCATCATTATTAGTATGAGAATTCAGAAGCAGTAAAAGTTTTCTTACTTCTCAGACTATTATAACTATTGCATAGCATTAATACAAGGTGACTGTGAGTCCTGGTGCTTTCCAGTAACAATTAAGGAAGAATGTTTTGCAGCCTAGCCTCTTGAAATTTGATAGCAATTAGTAGATATCTACACTTCCTGTGCTTACTGCACAAATAACCACAATAAAAGATCTGAATCTAGCAGTTGTGTAATTCTCTTTGTACTTTAATAGTTTGGACATTCCATACAAAGCAATATCATAAAATGATCTTTAGCAAGGTATCTGTATGATGAAACCTGTGCTCCCTGTTCGTGATAGCAGCCCCAAAGCTTTTCTGAGTCTTATGCTTTCTGAAACTCTACTGTAGTAGTCTACTGAAGACCTTGGGGAAAAGTTCTATTTTTTTTTCTTGTTAACTGTCCTTTGAGCTGTCAAGAGATTAGTACTACTGTACAATGGGTTATGTCACTCTATTTTTTTTATCTGCATCTTTTTACTTATATTTATGTATGTGCGATTACAAGCTTATGGCTGTGAATGCTGCTAAGAGGTAGCACCTGGAGACATTTCTACTGATGAGGGAGGAGGGAACARAGGTTAGGAAAGGAGACTGAGAGATGTTTGTTTGTTAAAAGCTTGTCTTTCTTCAATGTAGCTAATTGTACAAGGGATAATTTTATGTAGAGGCTAACCAAGGAAAAGATTTTTTTATGCAGTACTTCTAGGTTAAATTAGTTTCATTTTTCAGAGTGTGCTGCCTGGCTTGAGTTGGGTTAAAATGCTCTCTCTGGTGCTTGATAATGTGAGGACTCTAACTTTTGGATTAGCAATTTTCCTTGCTATTGGAAGGAAAGAAAACTTATACTGATTTTTTGTTTGTTTACCTTGATTATTGAGTTCTGCTGAAGTGAGCTGAAATAGCTGTATATAGATCAGTGTCTGTGTGGGATTGTGAAGTTTGGGTAAGTAAAGACCTAGTTAATGGTTAGCTCTCTATGTATATCCTTCTGCTTTTAGAGTGTACAAGGAGAGAAAAGGAAGGTGATCTGGTCACGATCTGTGGTATATGACCTATGTTATTCCTTTTATTCTTTTGTTTTTTCTATCTCCCTCCTCAATTGCCCCCTTTAGCAGTTCTTAAAGGTGCTTTATTTAAATCCATATTTTAAAATATCTTAGTCTTCTTGGCTATTACAGGACACTTCTGGATTTGAGAATGTTGTACTGACTACCTTTTGATGATGGAAAAAACAAAGGTTTAAACTTCCACCTTTAGTGACTCTCTGCATAAATATTCATTGAGCTTTCATAGTGGATGTGCTTTAGGAGAAGCATGTTTAAAAATTAGTAATACTTCATATTGTGAAAGCTGCTGCAAATACTGAACTTGAAATCTATTATTTCATTTAAAAACTCTTTGCTCCTTTTTTCTGTTTTGYTTACTACACAAGTATTGTGTGAAAGAACAGCCTATAGCTGGTATAGTGATAATAAGAAATGGTGAAATAAAGCAGAAAACTATCCAATAGTAACAACAACTAATTATAGGGACATATAAAGATTATCTTCATTATGTTGTAAATTCATGTCTATCTGTTGTTACATCTTCTAATAGAATATTGACCCTTTTCACTAATGCTTTGCTATATACGTCTCTTCCTCAAAAGCAGCCCAGGATTCTAATAGCTGATTTTCATGTGCATTTGCTATGGGGAATGATTATCCTGAGTTTCTTTGGTGTCACTTGCTTTTGCATAGTGTGGCTGCCATACTGTTTCCTTAGCAAATTAGTTTGAATTTTTTTGGAGAATTTGCATCTTTAGAAGTGAGACTGAACTAAATCACCATCCCTCTACATATACATTTGAAACTTGATATTTAAGCTTTTCTGACTTGTTGAATCTAATTCTTTCTCTAGTGTAACACTGGGTTATTGCAACTTAATGAACTAATTCACATCTTTCAAGTTAAAGCATAACTTTGTAGGCTTGTCTGCACTTGCCTTATTCTGATGTGAGCTGCTATTCTAGGAATTTTTCTAAATGGGGGAAATTTATATTTCTAATATAAATTCAAATATTAGAAAGATATATGTGGTCATTTTTACTTCAAAATCAAAGTGGCTTCTCTTCATTTAGCTAATGTTAACTAGTTTAATTTAAACCAAAATAAGCTGTTTCTATATTGAGTACTCACCTGAAATTCATTATATAACATTAATGAAGAACTCTTTTCTTCATATAAAGCCCCCAAGGAGAACTTTGGCACTATATTATTGCTTGTATTGAATGCCCTGCACAGTACAAGTAAAAACATTTGTTGTTWATCAGGCAACTATAAAACCAAGTAGTTGACCACTGAAATTCTGTATGCTTGTGGAAAGACTATATTAGTATTTTATACTAGGTAACCAATAACACATGGAGCTTCTGGCATCCAGTCTAATTCTGTTCAACCAGTGATTGTATTATGCAGGCTGAGGCTAAAAGAAAGTTACTGGTAAGTGAATAGTATCATGCCTACTGTGGATAAGAATGTCACGTAGGTATTTTGCTGTAGTCTGTGGCAAGAAGTCAGCTGCATTATAAGCTAGAAGAATTATTTCTAGTGTGTTACATCTAAGATTAAAGAATTTCAAATATAATATGGCAAATGCTTTCTACACAYGCTACAACAGTTGGCTACGTGATAGAGTATTTTCCTTTTGTTACAACATTGGAAGGAGGGATCAAGAATCCGTTTTTATTTCAGTGTGTCCTAGGTTTATCTTCAGTGTGTGACATATGTATACCTGTATTTAATGTGTACTTTACAATTGGCTCTCTATAACAATATGATGACAATTTATCAGCCAAGGGGACCTAACTGTTCTGTGTTAGGTATCTCTAGAGGTGAAAATAATCTGATTTGGAGAGCAGGGATCTAACTTCTGCTTGGGCATGTACTTGTTTTGGTGAGTGACTCTGATAAAGGGTCAGTTTTTATATAATCTGATATAAAGGTGCATGTGAATTGGGGTTTAAAGGTACTCCTAGAATCTTTAAATCAAGGAACTTTGGTCAAGACTTCTAATGCTAGTCCCTAAAGCTAGGATACGAGATTTTCATATTGGCTGGAAAATCTTCTGTTACAGCCTGTGGGTGACTGAACAGATGCCCTCAGGCTTGGATACATCTGACCTCAAATTCTGAGAACTGTGAACCTTTCAATCAATGCAAATACAAAAATGCTGTAGTTATTGGCTAAGCTTCAATGTGACCAGTTTAACTATGTCTGTCTYCCTCCTAGGTCTGTAACTAAACTCGAGGCAGAGAAGACTGCTGGTAGATCTCAAACTGAAACTTGATCCAGATGTCAAGCCCTATATATAAAGCCTCCTTTGATCCTGTAGCATGCCTTAATTTTTTTTTGGGGGGGAAAGCCCAAACTAATTACCATGTGCATAGCAAAGTATGCTTTGAACTCCTCCTAGAACAGGGATGCTTGTTTCACTGAGCAACAACGCTGTCCACACAGYGCCCGCTTCCACGAGTACTCCTGGCTGCAGGTAGGTACGGACCCACGTGTCCTCGGGTGCCGCAGTGCGTGTGGACGAAGGAGCCGAAAGAGTAAAAGGCTGTTCTTAAAGCAGTTTTACAACAAAACGAAACACCTCTGGCTCGATGCGCAGAAGGAGAACCGCCTTTGGTGGSGGGAGAAGAGCCGAACAGGGCAGCAAGAGGGACGAGGATGGGGGCGGTGGGGAGAGCCCGAGACGCCCAGGACTTGTACGTGCGCGCTGCCCCTGCTCGGGGAGAGGGGGTCGGCCCGCGGGCGGGCAGGCGGTCGCGCAGGGCCAGGCGGGCCCCTTCCCCGCTCCCCGATGCGGGGCTGCGCGGAGCTCCTCCCGCGCTGAGGCCCGCCGCCGACCGCCCTCCCTGCGGCGCGGGGCGTTCCGAGCGGGAGGGGCGGCGCCGCGCGGGCAGCAGGCGCATGCGCTGTGCCCTCCTCCGAGGGGCGGGGGACTGCGCGAAGCCCGGCTCCCTCGCGCCGGCGGACCGTACCACTACGGGGGGGGTGGGCATGCTAGGCGCCGCCTAGAGAAGTTCCGCTTGTGAGGACTCCCCGCTGGCACCGACCCCGCTGCGGCATGTGGAGCTGAGCGGCAGCCGCAGGGAGGAGGAGAGGAGAGCC
>NW_028186491.1:151313-170582 GCF_003343005.1 Rhea americana
ATCGCGCGCCCCCTCCGCCGGCCGAGCGGCCCCGCGGGCTCCGTGGGGCGCGGCGCGGCGTGCAGGTCGGGAGGCCGCTCGGCGGGCCCGGCGGGGGAAGGCTGTGTTTATTGTTACCTCCCCTTCCCACACACACACTACCACCACCATCTCCGCTCTCTGCCCCCCCTCTCCAAAAAAAGAAAAAAAAAGAAAAAAAAAAGTTGGGACACTCCCCTTGATCCGCTAACCACAAAGGCGTTGGAGTCGCTGCCGTGGCTGGCTCCTCCCCCTGCAAAAAGCCTAGGCCATGTGCAGGTTCGGCACCTGGCGGTTCTTGCAGCTGAGGCCTTTCGTCTAGCTAATACAGAGGCTTCCCCTCTGTGGAGGGGGGCAGCCGTATTTGCTCACCCGCCCAAGGACACGCATCGCGGTGGRAACTTGGCGTTCGTGAGCCTCTGTTCTAGCAAAACACCAGAATCGCACGTGTAGGTGTTGAATAATAGGGGAACTTGAGTTGCTTGTAGGCCTTCTGAGTTTGCACGCTTGCCTGATGAGGATTTAGTGACTTGTGATTTGCCTCCTCAGTYGCATCGAAGAAGTACATAAAGCTCACACTTTAGTTTCTGATATCTGCAGCAACTTGTTTGTAGTTCTTTCTGGCAGCCACAGAGAATTTTTTTTTTCTCTTGTTCATAGGCTTGGGTTTGGATTTATTTTTGGTAGTGGGAGGGTAAACTGGTTGGTCAGATTAATTACAAATTTCATTCTAAAAATTTCCACCTGACATGAGAATCGTTTAAGTTGGTGGCTGAGCCTGGTGGCCATGCCATAGTCAGCAAACAGAGGTTGAAACTGTTTTGCTTGTGATGCGTTTTCACTATTTGAGAAACAGAGAAGAATGGCTAAACCGAGCAGAATATCAAAGGTGTCTGTCGCCGTAGCAAACCTACTGCTGTTTAGAAATTGCAGATCTTGTGGGGCCTGTCTAGGTTTCTTTTAACCACACTAAAGGAGGCAGAATGGTGGTTCCCGCCCCCTTCTCTTTGTTGCTAGCTCTCGTTCTTTGTTCAGCCTAAAGGGGAAAGGAGGCCCCAGTTAGGGAGAGTTTTGGTAAAGCTGGAATCTTATTTCTCCCAGGGAAGAAAGGATTTGCATGTTGAAAGGAAGATCGCACTGATCTCTAGAATTGGAATGTTTTTGATGCTTTTTTTTCCCCCCCCTACCAAGCCAGTAGTTACTTTATGCTTTTTTCTAAACAGTTCACTTGGAAGTAGAGTTACTAGAAAGAAATTTAGACTTAATACATCTGGTAAATGTTTCTAATGCTAATTTGTGGTTCATTTGATAATCCTGAGTATTGTGTAGTGTGCTTTACCTGCAAAGTCTTGAATCAAAGTGAAAGGAGTGTTTAAATTCTTAACCCAAAACTAAAAGTACAAAGATAAATGAACTGCGTATTTGTTATAGTGGTATATCTAAGGATGTCATAACTGAAATAAATGACCACTTTTTTGTCATAGCTGTCCCTTCCTGCGGACTTTCACTTTGTTTCTTCAAAAGTATTCACTAACAAGTGTTAAAAAGTTCTGAAAATATATATATGCATAATTTGAGATGCAATAAATTGCCTTATGTGCTTTTTGTGGTAGCTCAATGTGGTTGTCATCTGAAATTACTTTTTCAAATTGTCTTGTTACTTATCAAATCTTCTCAGTGTACGCAGTACTGCATCTAACATTTGCTGATTATTCATAGTTTTAATACTTTGTACCCAGAGCCAATAAACTTATGGTAGAAAGAACTTGATTACACTTAGGTTGATAGTCATGAATTTTTTAAAAAATCTAAGCTTATATGCTATGGGAAGAACTAAAAGCATGCCAATTAAGATATTTTAGTTCTCTCATCTAAAACCTTTTGAATAAATGTTTTGGTCATCTTAATATGTATAGTCACTGCTTAGTAATGGGTATTACTCACGCTGCAAAGAATTGTGATAAATATGGCAGGGTATTGTAGCCTTTATTTTATCCTCCTGCCTTGGGTCTTCAGTGTGTGACCCAAGTAGCTCTGCGGACCTTGCAAAAATAAGCTATGCTACGGTTGTCTGTAGTTATGAGGGCAGGATCACAAAGTTCTTTTCAAGTCTGTGCTCTTGTACAGCAAAGCGCAATTTTATAGACCCGTACACTAGCATGGTTACAGTTAATGAGTACATTCAATGCAAATGCGCTAAGCAGTATTGTTTAGATTACTTGTCTTGCATAATTTAATGGAGGTGTTCAAAAGGCTGTACCCTACCCTCATAAAAATTTCAAGAGATCTGCATCAGAATGTGATTGGCTCCACACACAAAGATGAGACTAAACCTATATTAATAAGGTAGTGCATTACTATTTAGACAGTCTTTAAGTACTTCTAGTTTAAGTTAAGTTTATCTGCMGATGTAAACTTTATAACTGAAGAATATTTCATAGAAATTTGCTGATGCCTTGTACAGTGACATCCAGACATTGTAGTGGTATTAACTTTCCAGTTGGGATTCAAGTGTCAGAACTTTGCTAGTATTCAATAACCTGCTTAACTTTAAAAATAAAACAACCCCCCCCCCAAGCTCTTGGGATGCCCACGAAGTGGAATTAGGTCTATTTAGATAGCTTTTTGGTGAACTGGTCAGGCATTGATGACCTTTTTCTAGACTGAATGTTCTAAATGAATTCATCCATTAGCATTGCAGAAGTCAATCCAAGTGTAAATACCACTATTATTTTTTTTCTTTTTTAATGTGGTTTCCATTCTAGTTAAGTTTCTGCAGTTACAAGCTGTTTATTTTCTCTGTACTAAAGTCACAAAATAAGTGATACTTAATTCATATCATATGTCTTTGCTCAAAACCCTACAAGACTTGTTCTGTAGTCAGTTGATGCAAAGATGTTTTCATTTCTGTATAAATGTTAATGGAGACACTCTGATATGTTTTTCAGGGACACGGCTACTTTTGTTAGTCTGTCTTATGTCTGTAAAACACATAGCTGAAGCTTCTTCAAACATGTACCTTCTTCTGCTTTGCTGTGCTTTAGGATATTGAACATCCACAGACCTTGCTGAATTCTCTGAAAGAGAAATGAGTGAGAAGTGAGATAAGTGGCACTTACCTTTAAGAAATGAATTATGTGAATTTATTTTTATTAATACTTGTTGATACTAGATAACTCCCTTCAGAGTTTAGGAGAGTAGCTGCCTTGAATAGAATTTGCAGTTGAGAAGTATTTTTATTTATTTTTAATGTATTTTGAATCCGTACATGGCAGTATGCATAACAAGTTAATGTGACTTGCCATTCTGGTCATTCGCCAATGTAGTGTTTTGCAACGCATTGTGATCAGTGCAGGTCAGTAAATTAGCTCAAGAATTGAACGGACACTTGCTTTGTCTTGTCTTAGTTAAGGTTTTCCAACTTCTTGGAGATTATACTGTTACTTCTTAATGGGAACTATTTAGCTGGTATTTTCTCTGGTATAAAATAGTAAATTTTGAAGTCTTGCTGTGAAAGATAATAGATTTGCCTGCTCTTTTGCATATACTACTTTTTGCATTTGTTCTCTCCTCTTCCTGTTTTGGTTGCATTCTTTTCTTTTGTACTTCCCATGTGCACTCACATGGAGTGATGGGAGGTATACTCATAACACTTTCAATTTTACCTTGGTACTTGATACCAAAATTGTCAGTGTTCTCATGATAACTGCAATACTTGTGCACTTGGCCCCGCTTTATCCATTTCTCATGCATATAGTCTAACAGGAGTTAATCTGTCAATAACTGCAGAGCTTTTTAGCTCCTGCAGTGGGGGAGCTGTTCTTTCACACACACCCTTCCATATATATGTATGTGCATGTACCCACCCACCTGCAAGCGCAGACCTTAGATATACTTTGCTTTTTTTCTCCAAAGTACTGAAGTAAGGCTGTAGGTTCAGGATCAGTGAATGAAGAAGTGATTGTACCAGGAAGGACACCTTCTCCCTCCCAGGGTAAAGGAGAAGGAGAGTCTCCTGAGTACACCTCTATTTTTGCCGCAGGATAACGTTTCTGAGATGGGTCCCACTTGTGATACGACATTGGCTAGAAATTATGGAGCTAACAAAGAAAGAGGAACTTGCATGCCTTCCCCCTTCCACTCCTGCCCTTCCATGCACACCTCACAACAGTCTCTTGAAACTTAATGGGCTGTTTGTCCACAAGCTTGAACATTTCAAAACTAATGCCAAAACCTTTTGTTTGCTTGTGATACTCAGACCTGAAAGATAAAAATGGTATAGCTTGTCACTGAAGTTCATAATATTGATGTCTGTTGTTGGTCATTGCAGTTGACTTCTAATAGGGAACGATCAATATGCTCCTACTGGCTACTCGCCTGCAGATGTGGTCTGATAAATAAGCTCCCATTAATTTAACCAAACTGCATGTTATTTTAGAAGGAGTTATCTTTCCTGGTAGATGTTATGGAAGTTCAACAATATGTTAAATCTATTGATGACTTTTTAATTTTATTTTAGTATAAACTGAGTGTTACAAATTAGGCACTCTGCAGTCTGTGGTACAATGTAAAGGATTTTTATTTTTAAATATTTTGAATCTGTTTAATTGATGCTTTTAAAGGAAGTGCTACATATATATTTGGGAAGCCTATTTAGAGTGTGCGTTTTTTTTTTTTTAAACATAAGGGCAAATAACAAATCTTTCTGTTTTTTCAAGAGAAACAATTTTAAATTTTCTGGATTTCTTATTCATTAACATTTTGAGTAAAATGTCAGTAATAATGACTATACCTGGTGCAGTAGTTAATACTGAAATGATGCATGTAAAAAAAGAAATTGTGGGAAATGCATAGACTGGTGGTGGTGGTGGTAAGCCTAAATGTCAAAATGTGTTTTGGAATGAAGGCACCTCAGAAGCATTGTGTGGCTGAAAGGTACTGCAATGGAATTACTTGTCTTTACAAATTCAAAATTGAATTTGTCGTTCACTTGAGCTCTTGTGAATTTGGAGCTTAACAGTAACTTCATAAAACAAAGTAGGGTTACTAAATGGTTAATTTTGATCTCCTAGTCATTTTTTTTCCAAGGATTATGAAAGTTACTTCTTAAACACCAAATGTAGAAAATATTGTTTTATAAAATATTGGGGAGAAAAAATGACTGGGGGGTAATGATGGTGGTATGTGTGGGGCGGGGGGATTGTACTCTATCTTGATCCTTTTGCTCTTAGCCTGGATGTGACAAAAATGCAGGGTTGATCTGTGTTGAAATAAATACCTGCAAGACTCAAGGTCCTAATAACTTATATGAAGTGCTAAACTTCCATTTAAATGCCTAAGTTAAGAGATAGTCTAGGTTCTCTAAAGTTCTTAATGTAATAGAAAGGTGCTAAAACCTGATTTCTCCCTCCCCCCTGCCGCCCTGTTGTGCTGTGATAGCTAAGAGCTAGATGTTGAGCATGTAATTTTTTTAGACGTCTTCGTTTCTTATCGTGTTAGGTTATATGTGCTTTCCCAAGTATCTTCACTCTCCCTGTCACTTCAAAGATTAAAAGTTAGATTTTGGAATGCTGAGACACTAATCTCACTGTAATGCTGCTTACTTTTCGTAGTAGTTGATGATGCTACAGCAGCCTGTCCTGTTGGCTTCTCCTTTCTGAGTTAGAGTTCATTTGCAGGGGTGAAAGTAAAAATGTTCTGCAGCATTTCTCCTCCTTACCTTTGACTACCAAAATTTGCAAAATAGTATACGGTTGTAATAACACAAGTGAAATGCAAATTTTCAGGAAACCAAAGTTCATTAACCCTACTTAAGGAAAGTTGATCAAATAGAAAAGAGCAACAATACTAGGCATGAATTTCAGAATTATCAAATGGAAGCCCATTGCCAGCTGAGAATACTTTTTAGGCTTCTTCGTATTTCCAGAAACATATGAACTGCTTGTTTGATTTAAAATATTTTCGTATTTTGGGAATGTCAGTGGTCAAAGTAGAGGCAGATGCCTTCCAATAGTACCTGAGTTAGGGAAAAAATCTTAGTAGCCCAAGATAGTGGCCATTCCTTTTTTTTTCTTGAAAACCTGTGTCAAATTTGTCACAATTGCCTGTGTAATCAGCTGGATTACAAGGCTCTGTAAACTAATGTGGATCCCTAACAGCTGGTGACTAAAGAATGTTTGTGCAAGTGGTTACAGCAGTGGGTCTGAAGACTTATGGACATATGGAGTGTAACTACTAGGATTAGTAGTTAAGGGCAGACCAATGGTAGCATTTTCTTAATATCATCTCTTACAAAACAGCAGATTTTACTACAGCCTCTGTTGTGGTATAGTGGAACAGCTATGTTATCAGTAGTTTCTGCTCCCCACTTCATTCCAGTTTTGTTTTCTGTTATTGTGTGTTTTGGTTCTGGCGTGCTATTTTCTTCATTCTTCATCTTGTAGACATCTTTGCTCCTCCACTGCTCTCTGCTTGTACCTTAAAGATCTGTCCTTGGCTTCTTTTTTTCCCCCCTCTGCTTCTGATGTACAGCCTTTTTATGGGCAGCTTGCTTTTCCTTATGACCTTTTTGAGATGGACAGTAGTCCGTTAGCTCTTTCTGGAATCATCGTACCTACTTGCTAGTCTTATGAGGATGATTCTTTGAAATGGGGACGAAAAGTTGTTTCATAATATGGGTAGCTATTAATTTGTATAATATTTACAGGTGATATTGGAAACTATTACTATGGGCAAGGGCATCCAATGAAACCTCATAGGATCCGAATGACTCACAACTTGCTGCTAAATTACGGCTTGTACAGAAAAATGGAAATTTATGTGAGTATGAACAACAGAATGTCCACTGAAACTTTCTATATCATTTTTAAAAGCTTCAACTATTCTCACACAAATAAGTGGAGAAACGTAGGCAGAAATGGGAAATACTTGTATAGTATTAAGAAATACAGCTTCTACTTTTTTACTCCCCTACCCTTCTCCGTTTAGAATTTAATATTTCTACAGAGCTCTTCTACGTAAAAGTGAAGCAATATTTTTTTAACTGATGAGAGCTAGAGATTGTTGTCCATATCTTGAAGTGAGGTAGAGCCCTAATAGAGACTTTGAACCAGTATATTTATGATAAGGGAGAGTGGAGAAAATCTTACAGTAACTGCAGAAAGAATTTAGCCTATTCTGTACTAACAAGAGAGTAGCCCTTGCTTTATGCAAAACAGCACTAATAGTGGTTTCATTTTTCATTTTTTTGAAGCAGATTAGATTTCTTTCAACTTCTATATCTGTTTTAGCCAACTGTTAACTATTTTTTGCAGCAGCWCTCTGATTATTTTTATAACTCGCTCTTGTTATCAGCGGCCCCACAAAGCTACTGCTGAAGAAATGACCAAGTACCATAGTGATGAATACATAAAATTTCTCCGATCAATAAGGCCTGACAACATGTCAGAGTACAGCAAGCAGATGCAGAGATGTAAGTGTCCATGGTAAACTAAATCTACGCTTCCGTATGTGCTTTGATAGTTAACATTGGTTGAGTATTTAGCAGTGTAAAGGTATGAATAGTGGAATAATGATGATACTGAATTTGAGAAATGCTGTAGCAAGATAGTTGTGCCTTTCTTTAGCTACACTAACCTGTGAGCTTTTCCACGAAGAGCAGCCTTATTGGCAGAAATAACTCTCTATGCTTATAGAAGGATTTTTTTATACCCCTTTCAGAGGATATATTTTGGAGGTGAAATAATACTTGCTCGAGGCCTAGTGTAACATTCAGCTTCAGTTGTGAGATGTTTGCAAAAGTATCTTAATCTTTTTCAATGCAAAATCTTTCTGAAAAATAGAAAGCCTTTTTGAAAAAACAGAAGTGTCAGTATGTGAAAATGTATTAGGTTGAAAATGGAGTTTGCGAGTTTGCTCACTTCTGTTGGAGAAAGGTAGGAATATACGTTATTCACTGCTCAGCTTTTCCATTAATTTATTTAATTTTAGGAATAGCTTCAAACTACCATTAGGAATATAGTTTAATAGTTATTTTATACATTTAAAATGCACTATTCTATGATGCTTTATTCTCCAAATAATTTTTCCAAGCAGTTTTGCATTTAATACAACCATGTTAGTCAGCACTTCTTCCAAAATTGAAAACTGATCTGGTTAACTCTGTGTTAATGAGTAAATAAGGCTTCCTGTGGAAACTTTAAAAATACATATGTATATTTTGAGATCTCTGTAGATGATAAAACTCAGTTGCTGGTGAAAGCTTTATTGTTAGGAGTGTAGGCATGTTTGCATTAATTTTGATATTTAAAATCTAGCTTGACAAAAATGAAAAAAGTAATTAAAATACCAAATGAGTTATACATCAGTATGAGTTATCCATGTGTATAATACTTCTGGTTTGGTGGTTTTGAGAAGTCGTACTTTTCTTTCTTAGTTAATGTTGGAGAAGATTGTCCTGTATTTGACGGCCTGTTTGAATTTTGTCAACTGTCAACCGGAGGCTCTGTTGGTAAGTATAGGTTGTCTGACAGATATTTTGTAGCTTTTATTATATTTATGTCAGCAACTTAAAGCTTTGATAGTGATATCTAAAAGTGGAGCAAATACTGAGGGATTTTTTAAAAGAAACATGAAGTTCATCAGTTACTTACCAAAATCTGATATTCAGCAATCTGTATCTTGGAACTCATGAGATCAGTTCTTTGAGTGGGAGTTTTAATTATTTTAATAACACCATTTCCTGTTACAAATTTAAAGGCTTTCAGTGGCTTCTAACTGCATTTTCTTTCAATTTGTATGTGTGTTTATTTCTTTTACAGCTGGGGCGGTAAAATTAAACAGACAACAGACTGACATGGCTGTTAATTGGGCTGGAGGACTTCATCATGCTAAGAAGTCAGAGGCATCTGGTTTCTGTTACGTCAATGATATTGTGCTTGCTATCCTTGAGTTACTGAAGTAAGTTTATAATAGAAACAAGATAAAAATTATAGAAAGTATCAAACTCGAGTATTTAAATGTTTAAAAATATGGATTGAAATTAAATACTTCAGAGTTTTCATAGCCTGTGCTTAACTTGTATAGTGCTGGTTAATAAAATCCCAAGTTTGACATCAGGAAGTAGCCTAAGCTAAAATACAGACAAGCTAGAAAGATAACTAAGAGGAAATAGGTTTGAAACAAGTTTTGTTTATTGTTGTTTTTGTTTATTTTTAGTATGTCTTTACATAGAGGGCAGTAAACTTCTGTATCTTGCTACTACAGGAGGCTAAGGGAGGCAGACGGCAAAAAACAGTTTCAAAAAAAGATTAGACATCATGGACAAGAGGTCTGTAAATGGATATTAAGAAGATGAAGCAGAGATGCACCTTTTAAGCTCCTTGATGCAGTAATTGTAGAAGGTGGGGGAGCAGAGAGTTTAAAAAAAAGCTTCAGAAAGTAGACAGACTTGCATGCTTTCTGTAAACAGCATCTCATATTGCTACAGATGGGGACAGAATTGTTAGATGGATCACTGATTTGACCCCTGAGGACAATCATGATGTTCTTAAGCTTTATGCGTACTGCAAGGTGAAATCGAAGATTTTTGCAAGGACAACTGTCTGTTTTAGTGGAATCTCAATGTGAGATTGGCTAAACATTAGAATGTGCTCTGTCAAGTAAAATTAAAAAAAAATATAAGTGTATTATATGCAAGCTTCATATGCTCTCACTTTCACCATTAGGGTTATTATCACTGCTCACAACTGTACACCCATTTGTTTGTCTCAGAAAGCCGATTTGCTTTCTTTGGTTTAGTAACAGTGGCTCAAAAGATAGGAACGTTTAGCGAAGGTGATACATTGAGCTTCCCTGCATTGTTATGTGAATAACATACCTTATAACAAAATAAAATGTGATGTTGTGCCTGCAAAGTAAAAAAATGATGAGGGAAGAAGTAATGAAAAAGTAGAACTAACTTGAAGCAGTACTGCATCAATAAAATTTCAAATCATGAGTATTACTTGTACTGCTTAAGGGGATTATATACCTTCTAATAACACATACATCTAACTAGTTCTATTAAAAAAAAAAAAAAAAGACTTTTAAGTATTTGGTTTTTTTGAATAGCATACCTCAGTCTTTGCTGGTGAGAGAAGAAAGCATCTCTAATTTGGAAGTTTTCTATCTTATAAAAAAAAAAAAAAAGAAAACAAAAAGTTGCTAAGGACATGGATGTGATAATATTGAGACATCCCATTTAATCTACTGAATATATTCAGGGTCTGTTCCTGCAATCTAACCAAAGCAAATGGTTGGGTGTTATGCAGTCTTGACTCTTGTGAGCTGTGTATGGGTGAAGGAGAGAAACTTGCAGACAGTTACATAATCTGGAGCTATCAGAAACTATCTTGTTGAGTGTCTGGTCAAGAGAAAAATCTTAGCAGCACACCTGAAATTTATGACTGCTCAGACTTCATATTCTACAGTGTTATGTAATAACATGATGAAAATGTGACTTTCTTTGTCTAACAGCATAGGATCTAAGGGATATTACTGTTCAGTTCCCTGGAGTTTCAGACAACTACTTCTTTTGATACCTCTCAAACAGAGAATTGTCTGAAAGTTGTAGTATTTAAGAAAGTATTAAGCAGTAGCATAATAATTTCATGCTATTAGAAAATGTGATATGATTGGAAATAGGAATGGTATCTTTACAAGTTGCAGAGATAAGGAAGGTTTTTGGAAAGTTAGATATTAAAGTGGTAGTTCTTTGTGGGCTTATGGAATACGGGTTATGTCTACCACTGGCACTATGATATTTGAAAAATTCTTGAGAAACATACATTGTAAAAGGTGTTCTGGTGTAGAATACCTCAGTAATTATTGAGGTGGAAAGAAATGCCCTGTGAAGGGGATGAATTCAGCAGATCTGAAGAGCGAAGTGGTGTGAATAAAAAAACAAAGTATAACTACTAATCAGTGAGACAACTAGGTTAAGTATTGTGTGCATTAAGTATTTCTATTTCTTGATTTTGGTGATACATTTATTTTCTCCATTATCTAAACTGTAACGAGAATTTTAAGAGAATGTGAGAACTTTACTTTTGATAATTTTTGTTAATCTGAGATTTTTCTTCTTTCTAGTTGTTTTTCTGTTTTTTTGTTTTTGTTTTTTTTTTTCCTGAAGTGTCAGTATATTAGGAACATAGAAGATAAAGGTGATTTCTCTTACGTGATTTTCTTTTTTAGGTATCACCAAAGAGTGTTATATATTGATATTGATATCCATCATGGTGACGGTGTTGAAGAAGCATTTTATACCACTGATCGTGTCATGACAGTATCATTCCATAAGTACGGTGAATATTTTCCAGGCACAGGGGACCTTAGGGTAAGGTTAAATGTGAAATTTCATTAGGTAATGAATTTTCTCTTACTCTCTTCCTTGCAGATGTTGTTTTAGTGCTTGTTTCAATAGTTATATCCAGTAATAACGTATCCCAGTAAAATTTCAGAAAATGATATGTTAATCTGGAGTGGTAGATTTGTTGAGAAACCTTAGAATACATACAGGACACCTGGAAGTAAACTCACATAGAAGTGAATAACTTAATCACCCCCCTGCCTTCTGGTTAGATTATCTGAAAGTTTAGTTCAAATATTTAATTAATTTAGTTCACTTGGATTTTGGAAACTTCTCTAGGATGACGTTATGCTATATAATAAAAGTCCCTGTGTTTCATCTCTGCAAGTATGGTGAAAAGTAGCTGTTCGGCAATACTATGATTTATTTCAAATCTTGAAATAACTTTATATGTTAAAGACTTAGTAGTCACAAAGATTCGCTTACAACTTGAATTTATTGTGTTATATTTCCGTAGTAGTGCAGTTGGCCCCTTCTTGGAATATTTCTTATATTGTAATGTTAATGATTTGCGTTTTTACAGTGCTCCCTCCYGAAGGATGTCAGTGTGCCCCTCAGATGGTTATGCACTTAACCATGTAGCTAACTTGAGATAGGGAACAATGGGCTATGAAGAATTACCATTCAAAATGTCATAGAATCTCTGGCAAAGCAGAGAACGGAAACCAATTTTCCTGGCTCTTCATGTTTATTTTAAGTTAGTCATTCCTCATGTTAGACTTTAGTCCATTAAGAACAGGAAATTGTCCCATTTCACAACTTTATAGAATATTTCCAAGTGTTAAGATTAATACCCTCATGGCTTCAAACTCTGACGTGTAATCCCTTTGATCACAGGCACTCCCAAGATAAGTCATTCCCCTGATCATGTTAGCAACTTTGTACGTTACAATTAGTTAATTATTTGAAAATTGATTAAACATTTCTAAAAAGCTGAAGACCTACAAAAATACTGCGTTGTGAAGGAATTCACTATTTCCTAGCTATCTGGTAATTGGTAGAAATTAATATCTACATCTCTTAAATCAATTTACCCAGAAATGTGTGCTTGTGGTACCCAGAGGATACTGCAGTGAATGGTGCTACGGTATTATTTCAGTTTAGTTGTCGGAGCTGAATGTTACTATGTTTGCTAGATTTTCTTTCTTTTTTCTTGCTAGAATTCCTTTCTAAATTGATTTAAGTAGATATTGGATTGGGAGTTGTGTGACTTTAACTTTACTGGCCACAAGGTGGTGCTGTTGTTTCAAACAAAAAAGAACGATTTAAACCAGGATGTTTATAATGACAAGCAGTTGTTGTTGAATTTGGCTGGATTTTTTTTTTTTTTTTTTTTTTTTTTTTTTTTTTGAGTTAGATATCTTGGCTTTTTAGAAACAGCACTTCCCGTTGACAGAGAACTTTATGGACTCTTCACCTCACCACACCCAGGACAAAGAAATTTAAAGATGCAGAGTTGAAATAAATAGAAGATTATTGTGTTACTGGGATTTTTTTTAGCATAGTGTCAGTGACAAACAGTACCTCAGACATGATAACGTTTGTTCCATGCTGCTGTGTTTGCTGCTAGCTAGTATTTTGAAATGAACATTGTCTGCATACAGAGTTCAGCAGGTTTTGTTGTGACTGTTGCATTCCTGCAGAAAGAACAACATTAGCTTTCTCTTATGTCCAGAGCTTGCAAAACTAACTGAACTAAAGGAGAACCAATGCTCTAGAAAGATCTGGTGTTCATGCTGCTTGTTTCTGCTTAATTTGATCTGCCCTCCCTAATTATTTACATCAACTTTAACTGTTAAATCTTTGTTCTTGTCAGTGAGCGCCTCTCAAGCWTCTTTCTGTAATTCTTTATATAATTGGTGTAGTTTACTGTTCAGATTATGGTCATACTTGCTTGATGCAGGAATAAATCATTTATCAATTGATAACTTTGCAGCTTCATCAGCTTATCTGATTTCCAAGGAGTTTGTCTAGTTCAGCTGCATTTGTCCATTTTTCTACTGAGTATATTGTGCAGTCTGAACACTTCCAGGACCCTTAGTAAGTTGTTTGACTTTCTACACATCTTGGACAACGACAGCACTGATCTTGTCTGTCTTATGCCTACATAGGTCAGTTGAAACTCTCGTGCAAGATTGAGACACAGGTTCTGTGTCCTTTGAAGATTTGGCAACTGCCAGGATATTATACTGTTTCTTTAGTGTTTAGAACCAATACAAGTATCAGTTACAAGAAAACATATACTGAGTAGCTCTAGTTGAAGAGCAAGTATTCCGTTTAATTAAAAATTGTATGAACATTTGGCTTCGTTATGTTTCAGGCTGAGGTGGATTTAGCAGGTTTTGCATTTGGAAAACAAGGCATGGTCACGTCAGAATAACCAATGCCTGAAAGCACAGATATAGTTTGTTTTGGGAAGATGGGAGATTCTGGATTATTGTCATGTTCCAACTCGGACAAAGATGAGAGTTTAGCAGGAGTCTTCAGCGTCGCTAATTCTGCTATCCTATAAAATATTAATACTTTACTGGAAAAGAGAAATGTCAGCATTTAATACTGTGTTCTACCAGAAGTGATAAATTACTGCTCTAGTCACTACTGAAGAGGGTTTGTTTAAAAAGGGGGAAAAGTCTGTGACCACTTCAATAGCTAATGTAAGAAGTTAAGTATTTGTATTGCTGGGTCATCCTATTGGGAACTTGTACTTTTTTAAGGATGTTGGGCCTGAAGTGTACCCTTTCTGCAGAGTTGCCATTTGATCATAGATTAAAGCCAAACTGAGTGGATTGAGTCTTCCCCACTGGTCCCTTATTAGTGGCAGACAACTGCATTGTAAACTTCTTGTGACTTGGTGATGAGCCAAAGGGAGGAAGTGGGAAGGTGTGGCATCAAACAGAAGTGGAAGGAGTCAGGGTCAATTCAGACCATTTTTTGCAAAGACTTTTTACCTCTAATCCATATGTTGTCCAGGAAAGCCAGTAAGATAGACTGCTACGATTCCTGCCTTGTCACCTCGTGGAACTGAGAATGATCTGCAAGTTCAATTTTGTGTTTTAAAAGTCTCAATTTCTCTAAGGGCATCTACAAGTAGCCTCTGCTTGGTTCTTTCTTCTCTCCCTTTTGCTGCAACCAGTTCTTCATCTAGTATTTGGAGAATAGTTTTAAAGATCCTCATAAATCTAAGTCTTCTGTACAGTGTCAGAAACATGCATCTCACGTTGCTTGTATCGGTTTCTGCTTGCCTGCTTTTTGGGCTAAACCAACTAATGATATTTTGTGTTAATTCTTTGAATTCGAAAATCAAATGTACTTTCTGCAAATCTAGTGTTGGCATACAATTATACTTCAAAATGATTTTATGGGAGAATGGGAATCAAGTAAGATACTTTCTATCCTTTCCCCTTATGGACGTTAATGATGCAGAATAGCTCAACAAAATCTTACAGACTTTTCCATAATATTGTTATGTATGTCTACACTTGTAATAATGCATTTGTCATCTTTGCTTACAGGACATTGGTGCTGGAAAAGGCAAATACTATGCTGTCAATTTTCCAATGAGGGATGGTATAGATGATGAATCATATGGACAGATATTCAAACCAGTGAGTGTGTGGTTTTTGTTTTTCTTTGKTTTTTTTTTTCTTTGCTCTATAGAAAGATACTGGTTTCATTTGTGGCTAAATTAATGACTTACTATTTTATATTGATTATAGATTATATCCAAAGTAATGGAGATGTACCAGCCTAGTGCTGTGGTATTACAGTGTGGAGCAGATTCATTGTCTGGTGACAGACTGGGATGCTTTAATCTTACTGTTAAAGGTGAGCAGAAAAAAATGCTTTTGAACTTTTTTGTCTGTAACTTTTTATTTGAGAGAAATTTCTGATCATTGTTATGATTAATCACCTCTTTCTTTTTTTTACTGTACAGGGATAGCCAAAAGAAATTCAGAGGTTGCCTCTTTTCTTTCTGTCATCTAGAAAATTAAGGAGTTTGCTTTTCCATGTTCTTCATAGCCACTCAGATGACTTGCTTTCTTGTATGTTCAGGTTTTCCATAGTTTTAAGCAAYATTCTGGAACGCGAGGATGACAACAGTAGCCCTGCTGCAGCATTTACTATGATGGACAAATAGTAAAATTTGTGCGTCACTTAGTAGGACCACAGATACTTAAACATCAGACATCTTGTTGAACATAAACAGCTAGTACTGAAATGAGAGTACTGATTGCATTGTTAAATTTGTACTGGTGTTTATTAAACTGATCTTTGTTAATATTCATTCTTATTTTCTGTAGAACTTGATTGATTTTACTTTTAATCACATTTTTACGCAAAAGGATGATTCTCAGAATTGGGAAGAGGTGTTAATTTATCAAACAATGTAAGAATTATTTAAGTAATAAATTGTTAAATGTATGTTGGACTGCTGCTAAACCATGAATCCAACTTGTCTGAATCATTCATTTTTTTTGTGTGGTTTTTTTTTTAGTTTTTTTTTAAGTGAGACTATTAAGAACTTTTTAGGCAAAAAGATGCAGTAAGTATCTCTTTAAGTGTTTCAAGGTTCTTTTCCTGTGGACAAGGCTACTTCAAGTGGCAAGGCTGCTTCAGAATACAGTTCAGATTTTTTTTTTTTTTTTTTTTTTTTTTTTTTTTTTTTTTTTTTTTTTTTGTCTTACGTACTTTGAAAATGAGGGGAACTTCTATCTCCTACAAACATCTTTCAGTATGCTGTATCTCCCTGGACTGTGTGCCGTCTTGGCACTCTTTAAACAGGGCTTAGCAACTTCTAATATAGGTTCGAATGTGGAAGTAGGAAGGATCAGCTGCTGATGAGCTATTTTTGCTTTTTCACACTTTGCATTTAACTGATAAACCATCCCAGATTTGTTACTGTATATTGATATCTATTATAAAAAACAAAAAGCTAAACATTGTAAGAGAACTTCAGAACTACTATTATGGGAGACTATCATACAAAATCTCTGAAGACTTCTGTGATGGATAAAGTTCTGTATATTTTATATATTTCTTATTTGTAGATCTTGAATTGTGAGATAGTGCTTGGCTTTAAGGGGAAATGGTTCTGTTTTGCTTGAATTTAAGTTTTTCCTTGATTTAAGTATGACTCTATATGACGAAATAATATTTTCATTATATAGAAATTTCATTTTCTTCAATATTTTACATATATTTCCAAATCTTCTTGTTTGTGACAGGTCATGCTAAATGTGTCGAAGTTGTCAAGACTTTTAACTTGCCATTGCTCATGTTAGGAGGAGGAGGATATACTATTCGTAATGTTGCTCGATGTTGGACATACGAAACTGCTGTTGCATTAGACTGTGAAATTCCTAATGGTAAATACTAATCCTCAAATTAATGTTTTTACTAAAAAATTGTCATGGGAAGATTTAAATCAACTAGTAGCAAATATATTTTTTTTTTAATTTATTTAAGCCTTACTAAAAGCTTTAAATGATTGGAACACTTCCTGGAAATTTCACATTTTGAATTTTACAAAACTTTGTTCATAACTGATTTTAACATGAATACTATAAGTACTGTGAAATATGTATTGTATTTTTCTTGTTACCTGAAACTATGGAGTTGACTTGTGTAAGTCAGGTACTACAGACTTGGCAATTTTAAGAAATGAGTGAATATTCAAGTGTCCATTTCACATAGTAAAACATAACTATTTCTTCATGCTATCTTTTGACCTAGAAGTAACCCTGAAAGTGTACTCAATTCAGCTCTTCTGTTCTTCTGAATTTTGGCTATGCAGGCTCTCCTAAAAACTTAAAGCCAAAAAAGTAATAGTAAAGTTCTTTGAGATACTTGAATAGTGAAGTGATTTCTCTGAGGAAGATCCCTGAAGATTCTGTACGCCTCTATTTCTGGCCAAATGTGCTTCTGGCTGTGTTTTTGGAATGCTTTGCTATAAAACTGGTATTTGAACTGGTTTGTTGCATCAGTCATTGGCAGTTTTCATCTTGGACTGCAACATTTACTGATTAAAACCTTTTGCTTTTAATGTATCTCTTGCTGGATACATGTTGTTGCTGTCTGACTGCAGTGGAATTCTGCTTGTCGGTGACAGCAGAACATTTGGACGCTACCTTTCAAGAAGCATATTTTACACTCTGTCTTATATACTTTGTCAGCCAAAGGATTTGAAGAGAGTAGTATTTCCTTATCTTGAGACATCCCCTCCCCCCCCCCATTAGAATGTCCCCTTCCAGCAGTGTATATGAAGTATGTTTTTTCAGATTGCTCTGTGTGAGTCTCTATCCTTGGATCTGTTCTGAGAAAGAAAGATTCATTTGCTATTACAACATTTAGAAAAGCACTGTTCTACCTTCTTTATATCCAGCTAACTGAATCTCCTTTTCTGTAATCATCGTAACTAAAGAAACAATGCAAAGCATTCAGTAAGAAGTGGGTTTTGGTGTCATTTAATTCTTAGAGATTCTGGGGTTTTTTTGCCTTTTTTCTGTTACCATATCTGCAAAGATACGGTCATATTATATGTAAAATGCCACTAACTTCCTGGTATAAAGGCTTTATCTACTTCATTTTGAGGATTGGATGTTCCAGTCAGGGGTCTTTTATCTGTGAAAATGCAGAGGCAAGAAGGTAGTGGGCGAAGGGGAGAATTTTTCCCTGAAGTGCCATATAGTGGGTTAACATGAGTATTGACCTAGCTGCGATCTTCAACCTGGTAAAACATACATGTTTTAGTAAGAGGATATTCTGAATGTCTGATTTAAACTTTTCAGGCTGGATTAACTTTGAAAGTATCTATGAAGAATCATAAATTGATTTCTTCCCCTTCCCTCCCTTCCGTTGCCCTTCCCCTAAAAGAGCATTTTTATGAATCGTATCAAATTTGTTACTTGTGGTGTTTTAGCATGTATTCTTGTGTGATTTCAATAGAATTTTCTTTTGTTCTTTGTATTGTGCCAATAAACTGAAATTTACCTATTGGATAACTTAGAGGAAAAACACTGAACAGTTCAAGAAATACTTAAAATCATTATTGCCTAACTGGATATTTCAGGTGGCTGAATGCTTTGATAGTTTTCTWATTAAAGTCTTGTCATAAACACTGATGTACACAAAAATTTAAAATCTCCTTTGGGTCATAATTCTCTTCATGCTTTGGTTATAGAGTTGCCGTACAATGATTACTTTGAGTATTTTGGACCAGACTTCAAACTTCATATTAGTCCATCAAATATGACTAACCAGAATACACCAGAATATATGGAGAAGATCAAGTAAGTATTCACTGCTTTATCTAACAAGTAGGTCACATGGATGACATTTCTGCAGTTTTGTCAGCCACTTTTAAAAACTTASATGCATTGCTCTTCCAGTTGAACACTAAAAATAGGTACAGAAAAGAGATCACTTTCTTCTCTCAAAAGAGGGACTTCTAAACATGTTTCCCGCTTCAACAGCATGCATACCCTATGAGTATATGCTTATGAAATAAGAAAACTATAAACATGAAAATTTGAGGCATAACCTTTTTTTTCGCCAAAATCAAGAGAGATGTCTATTTTACTTGGTTTTCTGTTCTAATTSTTCATAAGGCTTATCCTCTTAGGAAAGAAACAGGTGTGCTCTAATGAGAGATCTGAGAATTAGAAGTCCTAATCATTTAAACATAAACTATCATTTTTTTGTCAGCTGTAAAAAATAAGTCATATGTGAGCCTGGACATCCAAAACTGTGAAAAGATAATGATTGCAAGCTATTGATTATTGTGGTTCAACAAGACATTTCTTATTGCCAAGCTATAGATGGTGTGGGGGAAGTTTTTTTTTTTT
>NW_028186491.1:170952-200704 GCF_003343005.1 Rhea americana
GTGCCACTTCTGAAGTAAAACACATTCAGTTTATTTCTCTTCAGACCACGAAGGTTTGATTGTAATGAAATATCTTACTTCAAAGAAGGGGTGGAGTATATATGTAATCAGTTCTGTGAAAGATAATTGGCTAACCTGCAATACTCTGCTGTCCTGTTGTCTGTCCCTACTTTGGATTTAAAAGGAGGAGCAGAATAAACCACCCTGAGTTTATAACAGTCTATTAACAGAGCATGGAAGTTCTTTTGGTTACTAAAAATAATTGAATAGAGATGCAAAACTAGTTGTGGAAGTTTGCCAGCACTGCAATGACCTGTAAAACTCAAACTGCAAATCTCACAAGAGCAGTTAAATTACTAGTAATATTTGAATATTGAATATTTGACCTATAGATTGTGATTTATATATTTGTGCTGTGAACATGTCACAGTCAAGTGAAGAGGTTTTAATTTTTAATGTTCAAGGCAAAAAAACATTTTCATTGATGCAATTCTGTAATATTTCTCTATAGTAATATAGTGCTCCAGCTGCTCATTTGCCAGGCTGCTCCATTTTACTCCCACAGAGTATTGTTGAGCATTTTTGCTCTGAGTACGCTGCAAAACCTACTTTTCTTTAGCTCCTCCCTGGGCACAGACTGCTTGTTTTCTATTGATACAATCGCGCATCCTTGTAGTAGCACCCACAGCAAGAGCAATGACCTGTCATTTCTGAGAATCCTTCTTCAGTTAGTTGCATGCTTTCCCAGAGATCTAGCTTTAGGGGATTCCCTGGATTGGCAAAGCAGTTCTGCTCAGTCACGTGATTTGAGTAGAGGCAGAGACTACAAGGATTCTAAAAAGCCCCAGTTGCCATGTATCTTTTCATATTGTGCAGAAGAGTACTAAGCGAAGTATTACAAATGCTGCTACATCCTACCACGCTCTTCTCTCTACTTGAACCTCTCTGGAATGTTAGTTTTGAGTCCCCAGAGCTATTCAGTGACCTTCCTGTTCTTGCACATGATGCTTTGGAGCATGGAGGTCTGTTGCATCTGGTTGCTTAGACAGGAGAGAGAGTTTCTCTCTGTTCTCTCTGAAACAGCTAATTAAAGAATCTTACCAGACTGATCACTTTTGACCCTGATTTGTGTGCTGCACACAGTGTGGAAGTCTTCACATTTTAAGCCTCTGTCTTTCGTTAGAGGTGAGTTTGTCATCCAAATTGATATTCTAGTCTATTATAAACAAAGTAATACTGCCACTTGGTCCAGCTTAAGTGGACAGCATGTACTGACCCAGCAGAGAACTAAAGCTTGAAGTTAAATGTATATTAAAAAAGGAAAATAATGCTAAACTACACCATGGATATTAATGATCTGTTAGRGATGAAAAGCTTTCTGTTTACTGTCAACTCGAATCCTTTCTCGTAAGAAGATATGCCTAGGTAAGCTGCCTTCAAAACTTGAGATCTTTTTTCTGTTGTAAAGCTGTTATACTTTAGTTATGATGTGATCTACATTTGGACATCTTAAGCCAGGATTTTGTTTTATAGCCTGTGATTACTGGTATTTGTTACTGTATTTTGTAAAAGCCTCTTGTGACCTTTATTGAGTCTGATTCTGTTTCTGATAAAAACTACCCCAAAATAATGTAAAAGACTGCTTTAGGAATTTGTCATAGCCTGTCAGGGAAAAAAGTTGCACAGCGTGGAGGGCTGCTTTCATATTTTATTTTTGAATACATTTGTATTGATAAAGACTCTAAATCATYTTTAAGGTATAATTTTGGTAATTTTAGAGCTCCTTGGGTAGTTACGTAACAAAGCTGGGTTTTATTTCTGTTCTTGGAAAAACTTTTTATGTTAATCTATAGAAAAGTACTTTTGTATCACTTGTAAAATTGGAAATATTTCCTGGAATTCTAAATTGTAATTGTGAGATATTGCTGGATTAAGACCAAAATGGCAGAAATACTTTTGGTCTATGTGAGTGTGTTCAGTAAGTAGCTTACATTTTTGAAGAGCTGCTTGTGATTCTGGCTTGAGGCTATCACTTTGTCACAGACTGACTTCTGATATAATACACTATATTGCTGGTTATGGTCTTCCAGTGCTCCTGTTTTATAGAAGTGTGTTCTCTTTAAAGTAAGCTTGAACATGTGGATTTACTGCTTGTCTTGTCCAGTCTATAATAAGGAAGCAAGGTGGGGTTTCTGTTTGTTTTTTATTTTCTTTTTTAAGAAAGACTTAGCTTGCTTAGAGATTTATTTAGAAAAGTGAAACAGTGAATTAAAGCCAAAGCAAGTTAACTTTGAATCCAGAGTTCTCAAAATTAAATACAAAATCAAAAGAAATGCTACTTCTATATAGCGATAACTTCTCTCATCTTTTACTTGCAGGCAACGCTTATTTGAAAACTTGCGCATGTTACCTCATGCACCTGGTGTCCAGATGCAGGCCATTCCTGAAGATGCTGTTCATGAAGATAGTGGAGATGAGGATGGAGAAGATCCAGACAAACGTATTTCTAGTAAGAAGTATCTTTATTTATAATACAAAGTTTCCAAAGTAATTTTTTTAATGTAATTGTTCAAAACTCTGATCCTAGTAGAGAAATACAGGCAGTTGGAGAAGTGTTTGGCTCTTGGTTTTGCTGCTGGTCTGCCAATGTTGCAGTTTTTAAAGTGGCATTTGTGCCCAAATCTAAGCATGTAAAAAAGGTCTAACGAAGTACTGAAAGGAGATATTTTTACGTCTTACAAAACAAATCTAAAATGGATATTCCAGAAGTCTCAGATGAACTGTGACTAAAGGAATATGAGACTTAACTTTTAATTTTGGATCTTTTTTTTTAAAAAAAAAAAGTTCCTACTGATGTAAAGTGAGATAATGATATAAATTGAGATACAGTGTTTTCAAGTATATATATTTATATATACACCCTTATAACTAATAGAAGGATATCCCTCATGTGCATGAGAAGGTTTTTTGTACTTGTAACACTAGCCTTAATTTACTTTAAATTAAGTCATTCTTCAGCTACAGCTAAGAGCTTCCTGTATCATTCAACCTTTCACAATAGCAATTGTGATCCTTTTATGACAGTGACTGGAGTAAGTTCTTCTTGGTGACTTGTCCATTTTCTGAATGGTTGAAACCATTTTCTTCTTTCCTCTTATGACTTAATTTCCTTTGTTTGAAATTAATTTTGTAYGTGTTACAAAACTTTTTTTCTGAGTCTCCATTAAGCTACTTCCTGAAGTGACTTTGGAGAGTCTTAGAGTATTTTGAAAGGTACTGAARATTGTTTTTGTTCATTTAGTTCATCAGCATTGAACGATAATAGTACATCACTACTGGTTATTAATGTGGTAGTTCTTTTTTTGTTGACTTATTGTTGACTTTTTTTCTTGCCTTTATATTCTGTTAATTTTTTAACTCTAAATCCTAGTTCGAGCATCTGATAAGCGCATAGCTTGTGATGAAGAGTTTTCTGATTCTGAAGATGAAGGGGAAGGTGGACGACGAAATGTTGCAGAACATAAGAAAGGAGCAAAGAAAGCCAGAATAGAAGAAGATAAGAAAGAGACTGAGGACAAAAAAGCAGGTAGGACTTTGGTGTGATTTCATCCTATATTTAGGATTGAAAATTTCAGCTATACAAGGAGAAAGATGCGTTCTATGTTGACAGTTAACTGCCTGTTGAGATAGTTTAAATACAATGCGAGGAGATAAATTATCTACTTTACTTTTCATCAGTTCAAGGTATAAATATTCATACCAAAACAGTATTTTCAGCCAAGGATGATTATTTTGCTAAACAAACCTTATTTCCACCCAGGTTTGAAGTCTTAGTCAAGTATTTGAGTAGCTCAAATGAAAACTGAGATAAAAAAAGATACTTAGAGGGAATTTGATTCCATGACTACATCTATAGTGTCAAATATGATAGGTCTCCTGGTTTGTTCTTGAGTGCTTTAGATGCTTTAGACGTAAAGAGTTTGTTTCTACTTGTTTTAATTGGGGGAACCAACTAGTTCTCACAGAATTCCAGAGTAGTTGAGATTGGAAGGCACCTGTCAAGATCATCTAGTCCAACCCTCCTYCTTCAGCAAGGTCAGCTAGAGAAGGTTGTCCTTCCCCAGCTGGGTTTTGAATATTTCCAAGGATGGAGATTCCACAACGGAGAAACTTCTGCTCCTGTCTGAAGGAGAAGATGGATAGTGTTTTGGGGGTAGTATACTCCAAGGACTGTTCCAAAAATATGCTATGTCTTAAGGCTATAGGACYGTCATGAGGAGCTTGGAGGGAACCCAGGTCTCCTTAGTATTGTAAGCCATTGTTATGGCCAGTCAAGAGAGACTTATCATTGTGCCCAGATTACTCTCTCGGACAGATAAGTTTAACAATGAGTACGTGACCAATGTTTTTTTTCCCAAATGTACGTTCTACAGGTTTGGAGTATATTTATCAAAATAAGTCAATCACACTTCTTTTCCTTCTGAAGTCTTAAAAGCTTTCTCTTACATTGTTTTTTATTTTTAGATGTTAAGGAGGAGGATAAATCCAAGGACAGCAGCGGTGAGAAGACAGACACCAAAGGGTAAACCTTAGTTAATTAGTACTGAATATGTTGCTTCTTTGAAGAGCATTTATTAATCTCAAGTATTAAATAAATACTGATTTCTGTACAGATCACTTTGAATCATTCTCATTATCACATTTTTACATGTGTGACAATAGTAACTCCAAATTGCATCTTTGGAACAGTTAATCTAAAAAATAAACAACTTAACAGTGTATTTTTGCCTTTGAACAGAGCAAAATCAGAACAACTCAGCAATCCTTGAATAAAAGATAGCCTCACATCAGTTGCAGAACATAATACTAGAGTTGGAGAGTACCTAAAAGAAGAAAAGTTTTCGTATCGAGAGAGACTGCTGATTTCATTTTGTACTATTTGGCATGGACCGTATTTATTTTCAAACGGCTTTGTTCTGGTTTTTGGCAAGTTGTATTGTGAGTTTTCTAATTATGAGGCAGAAATTCCTTTCTTCACCATGCTTTATGTAATAGTATTTAAAAAATGGATGTGAGTTATTATGTTAAATGTCTAAACTGATCTATTAAAGTAATTTGCCTTTCCTGAGCTGATTTTACCTTTTTTGTAATTTTATCTTTATTAAAAAAAAATTGTACTTGGTTGTCTTTTGTCTATTATTGAACTACAGAGAGAAAAGTTCCATTATATATTGAGCAGATTGATATACATCTATTAATTTTTGAGTAGTTAGTAAATTTAATTGGACAGCTGGTGTAAACACAGGTTGAACTGTGCCGCTTTTATTCACTTCACACTTCAATGGCTTCTGTAAGGARTGCTGCAGACATGCACAATGATGCAAGTATGTGAGGTTGGAACAAGTTGAGTAAAGGGACAAAGAGATGTTGTTACTAGGTGGTTGTATGAACTTGCATTTTAATGTAAAGATTTAAAGCTCTGCAGTCACGTTCTCTGTACTGTCCGTGAGTCTTTCTCACCATAGAAGTCAACCCAAAATACTAATTGATTCGTTTGTTGTTTATGAGATTTGTATGGCATCTTTCAAAGCTTGCAAGATGAGAAGTGAAAGTTTGAATGTAACTTATAACCCATTCTGTTGCAATTCTGAGCAGCATAAAACTTTGTCCCTCCCTTTGAAAAGAAAAGTTTTTATTTCYTTTTCTTCTTTGATTAGTTCTGGTGCCTCAGTTAAAGCTCTTGAGACCTGAGCACTCATTCTGCCATTCCTTTTCTCTATCTACAGCACAGCCAGTTTAGTGCATTTTGTTAGTGTCAAACTTAGCTTTCATGTCCCATTTTCAATAGTTAACACAAGTGGGCAACAATGGAATTCTGCAAAATCTTTTTTAAAAAGAGAATAGGAAATAAGAATAATTAATCTCATTGTTGGTCTTTCCCTTTATCTGTTCTGTCTTCTTCCCCAAAATTATGGAATTGTGCACCTTGGCCTAATTCATTGATTTGTGGTAAAGTATTAGTGAACTAATTGAAAGTATTTCTTCAACTGTTCCGTCCAAATGGTATTTGCTGAAGGGTCTATAGAAGACGTGTTACATGTTCAATAATTTGTCTTTTTTTCCCAACTAGAGTAACTTTTATTAAAATTAGGACTACTTCAATAGATAGGAAAGAATACTTCTGAGTTTTGTTTGTTTTTATAAAGGGAGGGGAGGGATTAATAAAAAGGCATAATCTTTATATTAAGTTTCCTAAACTCTTTTATTGGAAGCATTTTTACTTCCATTTGAGTATTTGGTCTCATGGCTAAACTTTATAAAGGCTTAAAAATTTGAGATCTAGTACTTGTACTGCTGCTGTGTTACTGCTTTCAGTGGAGTTAAGTACCCCTAAGACTGCCATTAGGGTTCCTGTCTGGGTGTGTCTTGCATAGTTGGGTTTATTTTGTTGCTTCAGTTCAGTCAAGCTGACCGTTGCCATCCTAACTCATGTTATTTGCATGTATCAAATCCTAATTCACTTGCTCTAGTTTAAGGTGCTGTTAATTTGAAATACAATGTGGTCCTATTATTTCTTATTAGGAATGGAGATAAAACTTGAAAGTAGAATTATTGGACTGGAATACAGTATTTTAGGGGGAAAAATATTTTTGCATGAAGGCTTTTTTTAGTAGATTTTCTGTCATCAATATTTTTTGCTAGACAGATGAGAACTGCTTCATTACAGCAGTACCTATATGGTGAAGTGTAGCTTCTTGTTTTGAGGACCAATAGATAAGATACAGTCACTCTAGGACCGTACTTCTACCAAATGGTCCATTTGCTTTTCTCTAGTCTCATGTTACCTCTCTCAAAATTGGATCAGCTCACTTCCTCCCGCACCCCCCCCCCAAAAAAAAAAAAAAAAAAAAAAAAAAGTTTTTTCTTATATACAAAGCTGCAGAAGCTTTTTAATTTAGAGGGACTCAGTCCTCAGCTGACTTTTTTTCTTCAGGGTGGGAAAGGGGTATGGAGACAAATTTTGAAAATTAGCTTTTCTGAGCTTTCAATAGCTAGTACATACTCTAGACATTTAGACCATCTGAATCTTCAGAGATGTTTTTCATAACCTGAAGATGGTATTTGCTGCATTTTTCTGTTCTCCTTCTAGCCCTGGATTTTGGCACAACATCTGGATGTGTAGTCTCCTAAGTCATCTAATGCCTGCCAGCTCTCTAGTGGGATGAGAATAAAACCTGGAACTGGAGGGGTGATAGAAATGTAGGTTTGTTCCAAGAGGGTAAGAGATGAGTGGCAGCATAAGCCACTGGAATCTTCAAGAACTTCAGCACTCTACGTTTTGTAGGAGAAGCTTTAACTTTATAGAATTGAAAGTAACTTACGTAATCTTATGTTTGTATATATATCTTCTCAGAGCATATTTTAAAGTTATTTGATATGCCTTTTTCATGTTTATTACAGTAACCATATTCAAGTAACCTCTAATCCCTGCCAGCATTACAAATAGATCAAGAACTGTTCTTTACTAGCTGGATTTCCCAAACACAAGTATTGAAAAGATCCAAAGAAGTTGCTTTGGCTCACTTCAGCACAAAGCAGCATGACCTTAATATGTGAATGAAATCAAAGAATACTTGAACTGTAATTGATATTAGCCCCCCCCCCCTTTTTTTTTAATCTTTAGCAAGAGGGTTAAGTTTCATCCTCTTATTATTTATTAAAAATGACAATGCTACTAATATCCTAGTGAGTATTGATGAATATCTGTTATGCTATTAACAAGAAGCGTAATACTAAAGCATGCGACTTTATATAGTYGTATTATTTAGGGAACCTTCTCTGAATTAACTTGAAGTTCTTTGGACATGAGCTTTTGTTTTTGTGTTTTTGTTTTTTGTCTCCCCCCCCCTGCTTTAAGGCATACTATTGTGTACATTTCTACAGTTTTTGCAGACTTATTCAGCAATACTTGACTGTCTCTAATGCCTTGTGTAAAGTCCCTTCTCAAAGGTTTAATATGATGCTTACTGTGTTTATGCCTGGAGCGGAAAAGTTTCTTCTTTCCCTTATCTTTAAAAGAGCTGATCCATAATTCAGTCATAATTAGCCTTTAACTTCACCTATCTGAGAAATAATTTCTGCTCATTTTAAACAGTGACAGTCGCCTTCCAAATTTTCTGAAAAATAAGAATAAAACTTTGCTTTTTAAAATGCTCATGCTGACTGTTGATGCTGAAGGCTCTCTTTTCTAATGCTTCATTCATTACCACCGTCTCTCTTCTTTTAAGAAGGACACTGTAGAGTTTAATGTTCTTGCGGTCTCTTCATTAGGATGACTAACRTGTTTGTGACTGATTGATTTTAGTAGGACCTGAGGTTACGCTGAGTCCTTCCAGAAGTACTCTGATATTTTGTAAGCTGTTACGTAGTATAAAAAACTATTTTCTGCTAAGATAGAAGTACGAAATATTCCTATCATGAGCTGTAGACTTTGCACAAAGACATTCTTTGGAATTCTTTGCTGTAGGTCTGCTTAAGGACTAGAAATGGACTTTTATATTGTTAATTTCATGCTTATATTGTTATTGAACTATGAGAATGAATATCATCTGGACTGAACTGTATCACACTTTGTCTTTTTGCTGTTGTTTTTCAGGACTCAGATGTAAGTATTGCCTCTTCAGCTGTTGCATCTATGAATCTAGCTTAAGACAGTGAAAGAACAGCAAGCAAAATGAAACCCAGTTCATCTCTAGGGTGAGCAGTTATTTTTCTAGGCACTCTGTAGCTAGTACATTCCAACAATATCTATATCTGAGGGGGAGGAAATAGTAAATCAAAATTTAAGAAATTTTCTCAAATCTGTTTAAATAGTCTAGCACCGAATTTCCGACATCATCGGAACAATAATGCAGAGAATATCTGTGGCACTACACAATGCTTCTAGTTTAAACTTATTTTGTTATTAAACATGCTACACTAAGTCTGTAATTTCACATACGTTAAGATGACACTCCTTTTTTTAAAGAAAAGAAAAAGAAAAAAAAAGAAAAAGAAAAGAAAAAGAAGAAAAGACAGCCCTCAGCTGCACATTCCTGTTTCTTGGTGTAAACAGAAATATTGGACTGAGACAACCTGGATCAGAGATGTAATCCAAGTTAAAACATAAAAGCCATGTCTTAGTTTTGGAGGGTTTGGGGATTGTTTTTTTGAGCTGGATTACTACTTTGTTTCTGTTTCCCGTGGGACTATGCAAGTGTTCAGCCTGCCCAAAGGCAGGAGATTCATGAAGGACAGAAGTAGCTAGAGAGGACAGTAGCCCTTTGCTGTTTGCAGAAATGCTGCTTCAAAATGGATTTGAAGTTGTGGCCAATGAGTTGAATTTTTAATGTGGTTTGCATTTGTTTATTTGCAAGCCCCACTTCAAATGTTTTTCATCTGTTTGTGCCTTATGATTCTGTAAGTAAGTGGTGTTCTGGGGACATGACTTTGTGTATGGAAAAAAAAAAAGTAGATTCCAGAATTTCTTTTGCCCAGTAGAATCTACTACCTGTGTTTGCATATATGCTACTGGTTCAAGGTGTCTATGGATAAGGTGGATCTCTTTAGTCATAAATTTTCAATGAGATTTAGAAATCTGTAAGCTGAATCATGTTACAAAGGATTATTATGTATCATTAATACATTCTGCAAAAATATAAGATACTACTTAAATATGGCAGCAGAAATATATGTATTATCAGTACAGTTATCAACTATGTTCTTAAGCAACCTATTGGATTGCAAAAAAAATTTAATGGTTATCTATTAAGACATGAGAAACAGATATGAACATGTGACACCATATTTGGTCATATTATAATTCACTTTAAGAGCTTGACAGTTGACTTCAATAAATAATATTTGTAAATGCAAAAGTAAACATCTGTTCTTGAGTATGGCCGAACCACAACCCACAGTGATAGATTACAGAGGGATGGGATTAAGTATGCTATAGCCATCTCCCTTGTTCCCTCTGCTACTTTTCCCTCAGCACCACCAAATGTGTGCCTTATTTGTTATCCACCCATGGCAAGGGAGTAGCTGCAAGCTCTCCCCATCTGTAGCTGTATCTTGACTTGACCAGCCCTCCTTAGGTCTCTGCGTTTAAAACTTCAATTGAAGTTACTTAGTCTTACATTTGAAAATGAGTCTTTAGCTTAGTAAAACTATAAAGAGATGCCATCTGAGAACATAATCTTTTAAGTGACAGTTTCATTACTTTAGCAGTAAAAGAATTCTTAGTAAGAATCACTTCTTAGCAAATTCTTTAGTATTTTTAGTATATTCTTGCTGGTTCGTTTGTCTTTTGCTGATTTATGTTGCCTCTGTGAGACTACATGCAGATAGCACATGTTTACTACAGCCAGCAGTTAAATTCAATAAAGTTTTGTTTGTTTGTTATCCTGCCCTTAGAGAACACCATATCTCTTTGAAATGACATTCACTGTAAATAGATAACCTGGCAAAATTGGATATCTAAGCAAATTAACAAGATTGACAGCAGGCAGAAACAAAAGCTATCTTTCTAGTTTTCAAATTTATATTAATAATGGTGTAGTATAATGTTTTCCGTGATTGTGCTGCCGGTGGGGGGAGAAGAAAAGCTATGGGCAAGCTTTAAGTAATTCCATGTTGCACTTGCCAAACCAGCTCCACATGGATAATTCATATTCTGAATAGCTCTTGGCTTTTAAATCTATTTTAAAAACCTTCTCTTCCCCTGCCCCATCCCAGAGTGATGCTGCTTTTAACAATATTTGATTTTGTGAAATACCCCAGAGAATTAGCTGACCCAGGAAAAAATTCTGTATCATTGCATCAGTGTTGTGCTGCTGGATTAAGCCTAGAACAAAATTGACTTAGTTTAAGAGCAGTTGTTCCTGTCTTCAATCACTCACTAGTCTGAAAAAGAAAAACAAATCAGTGTTATAGCCTGAAGTGCAGAGAAGATCAGAGTTATTGAGAAGGTTATGAAGGTAGTGTGACAGACTGAGAACCAATTCCATTTGGAAGATTTTTTTTAATACAATAACAATATTCTTTTAAAACTTCATTACATAGTACCTTTGTCTAGAAACTGAAATTACCAGGGAGATTTCTGACAGCTCAGATGGGAAGAAAAAGATTCACACACCTGGAATTTTTAAATAGAAATACTTTCGGTGTCAGAGGTGTGCATTTTAACCTTTTCAGAATGTGAGTGAATGGAGCATGCCTACCCGATTGCATGACTGTGCAGGGCAGTTAGTTTTCCCTTCCTTCTTGCTCCTTCCACTCCCCCACCTCTTATTTCTGGCAGTATTTTTTTCATTCCGTGGTTAGTGAGTGGTAACAGACTAAAGGAGTCCTTGAAGAGACAGTACTGCTGTAACTGTTGATTCTGAACTGCAGATACATATGTTACCAGTTGAAAAGGATGTGCCTATGCACTTGAACAAAAAAAAAGGGGGGGGGGACTTGTCTAGGTTTTTGAAAGACAGGGTTGCCCTCCAGAATCTCTTATCTTACATGCTTCTTCAATCTAAATGGAAGTATTAAATCAAAACAAAACCTATAAAGGTCCACAAAATAGTCTTCACTTTTTTAACAGACCAGGTGTTGATCTAAACCACTGGCAGCACAAGAAGGAAACATAAATGCCAGTTACCTCCATCCATTGATAGCAGGTGCCCACTGCTGTATACACATAATATGCACTCATTGGTAGYCTGTGCTGAGGGTGCAACTTTGTTTTGCAGAAGCAATGAACTGTGTTGTATGCATTTGACTTGTGAGACACAAGGAAGAAGCTCTACCACAAGGAAGTCAGTGCTACTCAGCATGCCCTAGTAAAGATATGCGTACGGTACCTTTTAAACAGCTTGTTCAGCTTCCAGTTGCAGTTTAGTAGGGGCAATATGAGTCTCTGCTTATCCTAATTTAAATTGCTTCTCATGAAAACTCTTATTTACCAGTGGTGTTCCTGGCAGGCTAATATTTCTTAGCCTAGACTGCAGGCAGGGGTCACAGAGTTGCAAAAGTCCCGTAAGCTCTTTCACTGATTTACTTGGAAAGCCTCTTCATTCTTTGCATATGGGAACTGCCTATGCATAAAGCTATGACTGTATGTCCCTCCATGGGAGGGAAGGAGGGAGGAAAGCTAGCTAAGGAGGAGTAGGCTGGGAGGGAGGAAAATCCATCATCTGAAAATTGTAAAGGCTTGACAAATGCCTTTTTATTCTGTTTACCTTGCCAGATGTTTCCTATTCCCAAATGAATGGTGTCTTAAGTGTGAAAAGAATGGAATAATTTAAGAGATGAATGATTTGGGGTGCCTAATCTGAAAGACTCATTTGGGATTTCATGTTCAGAGTCAGATAAACAGCAGTTGTGAAAATGAGGAGCTCCAAAGGAAAATTACTACAAACGGCTTGAACATCCTGTGGTTTCTGAAGAGATGAACTGAAATTTTGGAACATAAGTTAAACTCTCATGTGACAGCAACAGCCATTAACCATTGTATATGTGTGCCTTTTGGTTTCTCTGTTTCATAAAGACGTGAGAAGCTTCTCTATAAACTATTTTCACTATTAAAAATATTTCTAGTACTCTTAGAAATCTTAAACACAAGGTTTTTTTGTGTGTGTTTGTTTGTTTGTTTGTTTTTCAATTTGTAAAATACAAATGCAGGCTAGAAGAATTGTAGTGCGTGCCTTTGTGCTCTCTTACAAGCCCATATCCCTTTCACTGTCACTGTGGTACACACGTTTAAGCACACTACAGTGGAGCAACAGTGCATGATGCCATGACCACTATGCCTCTTTGAGCTCTGAGAGATAGAAACCTCAACAAAAGGTTAAGGTAGCTCCTGCAAGGAGAAGTATTGGGACAGACAGCAAATGAAGGTGTGTTTCCTACAGCAAGCCAGCTTGAAATGACCTTGCTCAGCTTTTAATAGCAGTCATGCTAGGACAGTCTTATCTGCAGACTAATTCTAACTCTAAGCTTGAGCACAACTGCAATAGTGCTTTAGAGATGCTGATTGAATGCATCCCAATGCATGGGAATTGAACTCAAACTTCAGGATTGAAACTAAGGTGTGTGAGAAGGAGATGTTGAGAGGAAATCCATTGTCGATGCTGTTCACATCAGAAGGTGCAACACCAGGACTCTCCCTGTTAGACCTGGAGATCTTGCTCCACCAAAACCTTCTCCTCCAAAGCAGTGTTATCTAGGTTTGGTTTGATTTGGGGAGGGGTGGGGAAGAGGAAGCTCTTTTAGGTCCTACCTATGCAGTCCTAGCCATGACATTTTCTATTTGAGATCTYCAACAAGAGGATGTGGGAATTACCAGGTGTGAATCGTCAAAGAAGGGGCTTTAGATAAGGTGTTTACTAAGATATGGAGTTTCAGAAGTTACAGGATTTGCTAGGATATGCTCATCTGTTCCTTTTCTCTGTTTATTGCTTCTGTTTKTGGAGAGGGCACAGCTTAATTCTGCATGAACTTCATTTGATGTGCTAGCTAATGGGCACTAGAAGTTTTCTCTGCTTAGCTAGAACTTGGAATCAGTCCTAGAAAATGAAAATCAGTGGTTCTGAGGGGGTGGAGAGTCAACAAAAGAGAAATGGGGGCTCCACCTCTTCCCTTCTCTTTGTCCCGGAAGTTATGTGGGAGTTTGTTATGGTGTCACCCTTGCAGGGACRTTGCTTCTAGGACAAACACAAAATACATGACCTCATTCATCTGTACTCTGTAGCAATGAAATATCGTAAACAAGGGCTGCATGTAATGGCAGTTTGTRTTAGCCTAAACATAGCTAATACAAAAGATTTGTAAGGTCGTCTAGAAACTGTTCAAAAAAATGTCAGTGCCAAAAGCCTCATTAGCCTTACTTGATTGCAGAAGCACACTTCTGATTTTGGAAAGCTCAGAAAATACCCAATGAACTCATCCAGCCTTTTTTTCTGAACTTCTTAATGGTCATTAAACTTACTATTGCCTTATTTAAAGAACTGGAGTATATTTCTGGAGGCGACTAAGCTAAAATGTGTTCAAAACATCCACATCCCACCCCAGTGGAATAAGACCAAGGGCCCACTGGTGTTTTTCTCAGTAGTGTCAACTTGAACACTACTTTCTCTACCTCTCTCTCCTTTTTCTCTTGCCCTCACACCATCTCGCTTGTGCCATCAACCTAGTCACAAGGCAACATAACAGTTTTGATCTGGCACTTAAAATAGCCCGATAAACACGTTCTTCTTTTTGATTTGCTGCATGGATGCTGTCCATAGCCTTGCTGGCTCAACTGAGGGCCTTGTGCAGTGGTAACAGTAGATAGCAAGGGGCAGAGATCACCTAATGTCATACCAGGATTGTGACAAGGACTTAAGAAATTTTTCCTTTGCTGTCATATTGACTTGTTACCTTAGGGCTGATTCTTCAGGGTACAAATTATATCTACTTAATATCATTGAAGTATTCCATATTGAAGGTGCCCTATTTCTTGATGTAAAAGTCCACGCAATGAGTAAAGTAGTCCTTGCTTAATAAGACACAGGACACAGTTTTCTTTTTTATGGAGAATAGTTCTCAGGTAAAAGAAGCCTTGAGAATTTGATGTTTACTTCCTATTGAAATGTCAGGCTGCTGCTCTGATAAGGATATCTTTGGTAAATGATTGATTAAAAACCTGAGTACTTTTTCAGAGTAAAACTCTATATATTACATAAAAAAAAGAAATATCTACAGAATATCTACTGTGCCTTGTTTTATCTCTTCACTATTTCAGCTAATATTTTTTCTTCTGTCCACATTCTCCAAGACCAGGTGGTGGGGCTAGTGAAATGCTGGTGCAGATTACTCATATTCACTGGTGAACTTGGAACTGAGAAGCTAYAAACCGCTGTTATGGTCTTGTTACTATGAGTAGTTCTATTTATTGTTTCTGTTCCACTTTTGTCTAAAGATTTGTTATGTACAGAGGGTTTGTTTGTAAATTCCTTTGGAGTTTCTCAGCTTGGTGAGATCTGTAGGGTTTTTTTCAGTGTTATTTCTCTGCCAGAAATTATTGGATATGTCCAAAAGTTCTATTGTCTTAGACTTCTTGTATATGCTTTATGATTTTTTCTACCCCTACTTTCACTATTTACTATCTTTTTCTGATTCATTACAGAATTTCAATTTAAAAGTCATGAAGGATGTGCAGAATTATTTACTTATCAATGTAAATTCCCTTCCTAGAAAAGTTGTTGCTTTATAAAACTTGATAGGAAGACTGGCACTTTGCTTACTTCTCAGAGAACCCCTGTGAGTTAGAGGAATGATATTGCTTTCATTTTATTGATCAAAACAGGAAGGCACCAATTAAAAATTCCTAATCCAAAGCAAATTAAAGTCAATCTGTTAATACTTTCCCTCCCCCATCTCTTTTTTAAGTTTTCATACCACCACTGGATCTACTTTTTTATGGTCTGAAGCAGACATTGGATAAAGAGCCTAAAGAAAATAGCTATAGACATGGCAAATGTCAGATATTGAAAGAACATACATAGCACAGGATAAAATATTAGCAGCTCATACATTCACGCTGACCTTTGTCCTTTAATGTCAGGATGTTCTTGTGGTGCTTGAAAGCAGCATATTCAGAAATAAATCACTTATTAACCTCATCCTTACAAAACAAATAAGGCAGTTACAGCACGGTCCTGAAAGGGAAGAAAAAGCCCTTGTTGGATATATGGTTAGGAATGTGTTTGGGAGATTTTTAAAAGCCTAGTTTAAATCATCTGCAACCCTTCCCCACCTCCTAAAAGCCCTACATGTCACCAGTATTCTGGAAGAGTCCTATTCAAAAAGCAACATAATAACTTTATTTGGAATGATAAATTCATGTGTTTTGGATCCATCTGTGGAAATGTTCTAGTGAGATGTAATTTCCCTGAAATCATATGGATACTATAAAATTCATTTAAGAGATTTTATTCTTTAGCTACATAGAACTTTCTATCAGGTAAACCTTTCCTTTCTGCTCGGCATCCAAGCAGCTGAGCTCTGCATAGCATAGTCAAGGTTAGATGGGGAAAATGGACCTAAGTGTTGGGAAGTTTAACATTACTGCACCTAAATTTTGGTTGCCTAGACTTGTTAGCAGACTCTGTATTCTTTAGTGTTGTGCCTGAATTTTCTGTGGCATGAGTGTGGTAGTTGCACAGGAAGCCTGCTGAACAGGTGACTAAGAGTAGCTCATAGTAAAAGCTGATATATATTTTAAGTCACTTTTCTACCACCCTTTGGCAGATGCTTGCTGAAGGGAGTTCCATTTTCCTCAGATTTCTCCACTCTGGACCTCCTGAAAGTGTGTACTTGAGTCTCAAACTTAAAAAAGGCAAAAAATTTACTTTCCTTTCTGCAAATCACAGCTGGTCCGAGCCTAGTGCTGCTTCTTAAAACAAGTCATTTTTGTCTTAGAATCATGATTAGATCATGCTTCCTTTGGGCTACAGATAGCTCTTTCAGAAGATGGGAGCTGTTGGTACGAATTTTCTTGGAAAAATGATGAAGAGCTAAGATTTCTTGCATCCTGGGTGAATTTTCTAACTGCTGATCCATAAAAGAGGAAATACCCTATAGGTGTCGTCATGGGATCCATAATGCCCAAGGCTCTTGCATAAGATAAGCAGAGAAACACAAAGCAAACTCTTGAACATACTCCCTGAATATACTTCACAAATTTGAATTCTGAAACCCAGTGTACTTCTGCATGGTAGTGTTTTCAAGTCTAGACAGTATGTTAGCAGGGAGTTTAAAGATCAGGAGACACTTAAATCGTTACGTTGATATGATCCTTAGCTCCAAGGTAATAGGGTAGCAACAGAGTATGCAACAGAATACCTGACTCCATATATTTGAGTCCATATCATTGCCACTCCCCTCCTTTGCCAGCCTATTGCATGTCATTTTGTCCAGCGGAGCTATCTAGTCATAGGGTTGCCTAGTTGAGACTGCTACAGCAGTAGTGTGTGACTATGCAGAGTGTGGAGAGGTGTTGTATGGTTTTCTACAGTATCTTCAGACATCGCCTATGAAGCAATTGTGCTGGCCATGTTCTATTTCACACTAGATATGCCTAGAAGTTGTGAAGGAACAGGACTGGAAGCATATGAAAATTTTTGAAAGCTAATTCGAGAAATAAGTTTAGAGTATGTCAGCATCACATAATGGAGTGAGAACAAGGACATTTCTGAGCTGTCTTTGGAACAAGATGTGGCATAATCACATTAGATGATGTTCCTCTGAGTTAAATTTTGTGGCAGGACAGGACTTGTTAATTGCAAAACTATTGGGACAGGGCTAACGTGTATTTAGCTCCAAAACCACTATCTCTATGTGGTCCTGTAGCTGCGTGTCTCTGCTGGCACTCCTTTGCAGTTAGACATGAACTGAAAGCTCATATCTAGACCAGAAAGGTAGATCATGATTAAACTGACATTTTTTGAAATCAACCTCTGAAGGTTATTTTCATAGTTCTGTTGATAAGTCTGTAATCACCTTTTTCTCATCGCAGGAATGACTTTGCTGAAGCTATTTTTTTTTTAGATTCTAAACTTTGTATGCATCAGTATAAAAATGCATTGACAAAACATATGAGCTGGTATGGCTTTAAAAATGACCAAATCTAGTGTGGGATCAGTACAGAGCAGCTGGCTAATTAAGTTRTCTTTGCCAGTCTAATTCTTGGTAGGTTAAATCCATTCAAAGGGTATRTGAATTATTTTAGCATACACAGTGTTCTGCTTTAACCAACTACGTTATTTCCAAGCAACTATCCATAGAAAAATGACAAATCATTCAAAATTTAAGCAGCTTGGTGAAACAGAAACTAACACAAAACATTTTTAAAAAGGTCAGCCAAAGAAGATGAGGAACTGCATCATGCAGGAAGTGARGGTAAAAGCACATTGAACAAAAGCCACTGGGGAAGATTCTCAGCAGATGTATATAAGCCTAGCTATACTGAAATCAGTCCTGTTGAATCCTCCTACTTCTGTATACAACATTCACAAAGGAAAAAGCATATTGATGTATTTGGTTGCTAAATAATTWTGTGCTTGCTACAATCAAAAGTACAGCCTTTGTTACTTTGTCAGCAAAGTACAGATGCAGTCCTCTCCAAAGAAGACTGCAAGGCTGTCTGGTTTAAGAATTTCAGCTGGCAAAGAATATCCAGCTGCATGAATTTTCAAAGTTGGGCAGATATTGTTTCCCTGACTCACTATGCACTTACTCCWCTCCATCGTTCAGTAAATGCATTTGATTCTAGCTATCAGTTCTGGTCTCCCTGTGTTAGCTCAAGATTATCTTATTAAGATGACTTCTTCCATGTGAAAAGTGTGCAGTTCTGTTTTTCTGATTGAGCACACTTGATCTTGAATCAAGRGTGGATCTGTTCACTGTTTCTTTGAAAGACTGCTGTAGATCAGGATTTTAAAGGACTGAAATCACTATGTCTATGGACAGCATCATTCTTCTCCTTGCTGGCACTGCTGATGGGTTCCAGTCTCACTCAAGGAGGCTTTGAAAATAATTCAAGGCTCTGAAAATGCCRGAGTCCTGCCTCTTGCCTTCTCCTGCAGAATTTAAGTGTTTCTCCCTCTTCAAAACCAATTTACATTAGTAAATACTAGGGTCCTGGCACAGTACAGAAAAATACCATCTTCCGTGTCCTTTTTTTYTTCTTCTCTTTTTTTTTCCTTTAGCTGGAGGTTGTAATTCTTTAAATTTTTGGCATTTAATGCTTTGCCAGTCCATCTGAAGCTCTCTTGTTTTCTGCCAAACACATTGTCCTTTATAATGTGGTGACTTAGCACATACTGTGTATTACCTCCTGCAGCTTTGCATGGGAAATARGGATTTTTCATTTGTACATTTAGGAAAAGCAGTTTTCTGTAACTTCATACATACTTATAACTCATGATAATCCTGCTGTGGCGTTGTAGAAATAACATATCCTCAATCAAGTTCACTCACTGAGCTTGAAATCAAAGACTCTGTGAAGGTGCTACACCATTCCCTCCGTGTTCCGGATTAGCATGGGTAAGCTGGTTCTGTGAAATTTTCAACTATGGTCCTTAAAAAAAATGGCTTTGCTTTTTGAGTCAGCTGAACATCTTCACAAGCTTATTTTTTTCAATTGTTGTATTGTCTGTTCCTTAAACAAAAAAACGTTAGTGCTGTGAAACTGTTTGATATATTAAAGTGTGTTACTTGTGTGTATTCTCCAAGTAAAGCTTTTTGCGTGATACTTGATTTATTTGCAGAGCAGACAAGCATTTGGTGCAATTGCAGCTTTCTGGTATCCATCTTTATGTCATCTCCACTTAAGCAAGTGTCCAGAATTCTGTATTTTAAAAAGTTTTMTGTTCTTTTTCATTTTCTTTTGTAAAAGCAGAAATGTTTTGGAGCCCCTTCCAACATTGGAGACAATTATTTTTAGAATTTCTAGAATCTCAACAAACCTTCTACTTGCTATTTCGGCAGGAGTGGTTAGACATGCAGCAAGTTACAGATTTCAGATTTCTGTAGGCAGCAGAGCTGTTCCCTTTTTGCAAATACCATGACCTGCTGTACTCCCCCAGTCTCCTAGTTCTCACATAAGCTCTTAGACATGTCAGCAGTTTCCAGACATTTTTTTTTCCTGGCTCTAGTTGTAAAGTAGGTCATTTAGAGTTAGAAAAGGATTAATTTTTTTTTCAGATCTTATTCCCAAAATATGTCACTTAGAATTGACTGAAATAATTTTGAGCATTTCCAAAAAGCTAAAACTATGAAGAGTAGTCAAATATTTAATTTAAAAATATTTCCTTCTTTTGCTTTGAAGTGTTTTTCCTAGCAAACTTATTTCGTTTAATGTTGAAATCTATAGGCAAATCTGATATAGCTTTATGTATTGTCTTTTTAACTTCCTATTGTCAAGAAAAGAATTTTTCTTTCATTTTTTTTAAGGCTGGCAAAGAAGAATCAACCAAAGATTCACTTTGATTARTGAATCAGAAAACAAAACAAAACCAGCAATTTTCTGCACTTCTCTGCTGCCAATTCTGGTGCTGGAGGCTTTAGGCTTATTTCTGCTTTCCTTACAATTCTGGCATCACTCCCCATTCTGTTCTTTTATTSAAGATTAGAACAGTTTTTTGTATGACATTAAATACATGGGGATCTATATAAGGGTAAATATAACAATATTATATGCAAAATTCAAGTACACAGGTAGTGAGTATATGGAATTCTRTGAAGTTTAGGTTTGCGGGAATATCTCTGCAGGTAAACCTTGGTTCTGGATTACTTGATCTGTTAACTGTGTGCAAATATACTAGGCCCGTGGACATTGTCGAGCTGACCTGCTTCTCAAGTGGAAAATAAAGACATGAATAAATACCACACAGTTCCTATACGCTGTGTAGTTCGTTAATTTGACAGCTGAAAATCTGTGCCAGTATCTACCATAGCATCTTTCCTGGAATACTCACAAAGAAGGAAAGGAATGTTTGTGTGAATATGTATATAATCTTTGCAGTTACACTTATAATTAACCACCATAAAGAAAAAAGACAACTATCTCACTGGGAAAGGGTGAAACTCGCTTGAAATTAGCTTCATGGGAGAATCTTGCATAGTCCTCTGAGATCTATGAGAGTGTAGTCATTTATTCTCGTGGATTGGGATTTAGAATTTAACATTTTTAAGTGAAATGAGACTTCAAGTTTTATTAACGCTGAAGTAGATCAAATTCCTTTTCTGGCAAAAAGTGGGARGAAGAGTTTACCTGTAAATCTGATCCTCCCCTAACACATTCAAAAACAGTTACATGTTGCTTGGAACATGAAAGAAATAATTTGTTCAACCCTACCTTTTGAAGAGCTCAGTAAGGGGTAAGGGCTGCCTCAATAAGACAAATATCCAAAATAGTACAGGTAGCAACCTGAACACCCCTACTTGAAAATACCAGTAGAGCACAGCCCTAMCAAGAAAATGGAATACTTGCTGCTTCTAGGAAGGTAGCAAGAAAGGCATGTTTGAGCAGATACCACGAGARGTATAAATATCAATTATAGTTGTAGTGGCCTTTACATACAACTAAGGCCAAGTGACAAACGTGCTGTAGCAATCTTCTGAAGATTTAGCTCCTGAATCTGTAGAAGCACAGCCCTGGCATTTCAAGGCAACGACTTCTCCCATGGTAGTCACAGTCTTCCTCGCAGCATGCTCTGTGAAAATCTGGGTGCTGGAAGTGACCGTCAGCAAGCCACATGTCTTTTCYGTGAGTCTCCAAATGTTACAAGCTGTCACAGCAGGTCAAGAGGCCGATAGGAGGCTTGATATTATTGCACAAGCTGTTGTGGGGATGATTGGCATCTGCTTTTTTGAGACTAGATATGATGAAATTTGTTCTGGATTTTGTAGTTTCAAGCTGACTCCTGAGGATGCCAAAAGTGCAGTGGCCGGGTTTGCGATTTTCTAGTCGATCAGTGTTTTCGCTTCTTCCTGGTGTAGAGTCATCCTAAGTATACTGATTATATCTCTGTCTTCTCCTTGAAATGCAGACAGATTAATAAGATTATTCTTGGAAAAAAAGGTGCAAGCATTTCTTACTAATGTCCTTACTGCTGGCATACTGCTATTTGAAAAAGCAGTCATCTTTCTGAACCCAATCTATTTCTATCATTTGAAATAATAAYAACACTGTAAGTAAGTTCTCTCTCACGTGCTGATGTGACATTGAATAAAATCACAGAACATGTTTCTTAATGATTAAAAAATGTCCCAAACTGCAGAAACCAATAAACTAACAAAAATTAAAAAATAGTGTGATATTGCTTTACAAGCAAATCAGATTTAGAAAGCTTGAAGAATAAAAATTGAAGCTCTTAGAAAATTATTTTCAGCTGAAACAATCCCTTGAAAAAGAGAAGTATACTAATCATGCAGAACCAACATAGAATTTTGACAAAATACTGAATTCATTTCTGTGAATCTGCTGATTCACTGAATCAGTTCTGTCGCTGAACTGCCTTAGTCCACCTGATTATTATATGTAGTAGGACTTTTGAGACAAGTACTCTCACACCCTTGTGTGAATTTGCTTCTTAATGTTAGAGTCAATGGATGTGGTAACACCYATTTCCATGTGTGAGCATTTGCAGTTGTTTTAAGTCTCTACATTTATCCTAGGAAAAAATCCTACATGACCTGTTTCTGCTGGGGGCAGAAGTGCCTATACCATACAGCAGTACCAAGTATCTTAATGCTCACAGTACGTCCATACCTCAGGTGAGCCATTATCCTACCTGGCTTCCAGCTCCTGGGGATGCTTAAGGTAGAGCCATTCCCCACAGAAGCTAGAGAAAAGAGTAGCATATCCCCCTCATCTTCCTAATATTTGCAAGCTTAGAGCCTTTAAATTGGGCATGGTAGAGGCTGAACTCAACTCTCCTGTTAGAACTGCCGTGTGCTTACTCTCTCCATTTGATGCTAGTCTACTCTACATAGAGTACTGAAGTTGTCTTTGGAACAAAACCAAGAGTCAATTTGCCCTGGTGAGTTTACTAACCAAAAGCCTCTCCCTGAGATACAGAAGTTCACCTATGCATCAAGCCGCATGAATTGCAATTGTCTCATCTGCAAAATGAGGATTATAATAGACATATTCAAGGAGAAGTTTAGTTATTTAATATTTGCAAAGTACTTCTGAATGTGTCAAATTTAAAAAAAAAAAGGCTTTCACATCTCATAGCTGCTAAAAGGGTGAACAAATTATCCATTATCTTTAACTATAAAACAAGACTATATGTATTACACTCAGTGAGGAGTCACAAGCAGATTAGTATTAAAATAAATGGGCCCAATTCATTTTTTTTCACACTGATTGAAATCCAAAGAAGCAACTTGGAAACTCAGTGATTTTGTTATTTGACATTAATATGTTCCAGGCCATGTAACTGCAAGTAAACTGAGCTATTTACACTGGCTGTCAAATTAATCCAAAGGTGTGACAAAATTAATTCATTATTTTCCTCCTAAAAGTGTAAAATATAATAGATCATTGTAATTCCTCCCTTCAGGGAACAAAATGTCATCCTCCATGTTTATGGAGTAACACTGAGTTTGGAAAAAAGCTGCAACAGTTCTTTATCACATACCAAGAATTTACAATATTCACACTTTAAAGAACTAGTCAAAGTTCTCCTTATATTTATATCAAAATAAACAAAGATATAGACTGTATACACAAACTCTATTGTAGACATACGCCAACAAAGGATTTTTTGTTGTTTCTTTTTGCCTGGTATAAAGGCTGTTTACATGCATGTAGGTGACAGAAAATGTTTCCTATCTCTGCAAAGACACCAGAGTAAGGCTTTAAAGGTTTTAATGACTGTTAAGGTTTATTTACTTTGGCCTTTCAGATTATGTGTGCTCCGGATTTAGCTGGAAATTGAGAAAATCAAGGCAAGCTCTGGTTCCTTCCATTAGGGAAAAAAAAAGTGATATCATTCTGTTTTTAAGTGGAACTAGAGGGAGTTCATGTTACCTAAAATATGTCCTTGTGGATCCCAACTGCTTTGCCTCTGAGCCTCAGGAATTGCATATTACAGTTTATAGGCCTCCAAAATTCTGTAGTCTTTTTCCTATAATCCCAGCCGTGCCCAACCAGTGGTGGCCAAAGCCACCACTATCATCTGAAGAGATGACCTTATTCAAGAATCACCATTACAAAAAGAATCTTGGAAGAAGACTAGTTGTTATCCAAAGCTGCTGTTGTGAATATTTTAGCCCATTTTTATGTCCTTCTACTTTTAATTTTGCAATGGGATGGTTATTAGCCATAACAATAATGTCTACACAAGGTACCACCTATGACAGTTGATGCTCAGGCTGGCAGTGAAACTCCCACAGCAGCATGGTTGTTGCCCAGAACACACCTTCCATGTAGCAATCTATTCATAAGTAAGCAATGTGTCTTCTTTAGTGAGTTGGATTTCTCTATAGCAGAGTGCCAGGAGCTTAAAGGGGAAACTGTAAACAGAAGATGACTAAATCTGTATCAGCTTTTTAAAGCAGCCTTGATACAGAAAGAGAGAGAGAAAAAAAAAAAAAAAAAAAAAAAAAAAAAAAAAAAAGTGGATATATTTTCATTACATCTTGAGAACTTTTCCACTGGTAAGCTTGGCCCCGTGCACAGCCAAAGCATTTTCCTGGCACATACAGGACCCTGCAAGCACCCTGCCAGGCACCTCAGGGTGCTCTCAGGCACACCCAGGCAGTCCAACCAAAGGCAATTTTCAAGCTGTCAGCAACACAACCGAGTGGTCAGGATGCCTCAGACCACAATGGGCTCAGGCCTGCTTTTGGTCTCATCTTCAGCTGTGGCAATGTCATAACCCGATTGCTGGGATGGGGAGATTTTGGGGTTTGTTTTTTAAAAAAAGCATGCAGCAGAGTTTTTGACTTTTGCAAGCATATTTAAGTGTGGTTTGACCTGAAGTACCTTCTGGTTCAGTTTGGCAGAGCATTATGGAGAAGATGACCGTAAATGGGCTAAAAGCAAGAAATATGCCTCTCTTTATAACTTGTGTGCTCTTCTACATCTAAGAAGTTTTCTGTAGTGTTTCATGTTCAGGAGAAAAAAAAATAAAGTCATTGCAAGTAGCCTTGTGAGTTCATTGGCATTCTCGTGATGGCACCTAAGTGTCACCAATGCCGTTACAGAAGCATTTGCTCAGAGGGTGATGCACTATAATCACATCCTGCAACAGAGCGTGCTGTGCTATTGCACAAAGCCCAGGAATACTGTTGGCAGCACATCACTATGAGTACTCCTGGTGGTCCCTGGGAACCAGCCTGTGCCTTTTGCAATGTCAGAATGCTTTTGGTTTGTTGTAATTGAATCCATCAGGCTAGTGGCACCAGCGCATGGATACTCCAATACAGGTTGTCTGTGGRAACACAGTCACTGTGGTGGAACGCTGTGGTCACTGTGGATGCATTGCTTTCCAAGGTAGTTCAGCTAATGAAGTTCTCTCRTGTACCTACAGCTATTAGAATAAATGACAGTTACTACATTGCATAGTGACAGGTCCCTGGGCTAACAAACGTTATTATCCTTATACAATCCAATTTTGCTTTATTCAGTTTTGCTACAAGAACATTCAGTGACCTGATGGACTTGTAAACCCTAGAAATTGCTGTTAGACTGAGGGAAGACCGACCTCTGAAGTTTCTATGCAATGCACTGTTGAAAGCTCCATAGTGACAGAATCCTAAATTATGAGCATCAGAAAACGCTGAAGAGAATTACACTGCAYGTACAGTAGTTTGTTGAAAAAAATAGTAGTCCATGGACTATGGTCCATGACTGTCATTCAACAGCAAGAGCTTGGATTTCAGGGTAAAAGCATCAATATCAGTCCTGGAGWAAGGATTGAATTCCAAGCAGTTGAGATGGACAAATGTAGAAGAAATTAGTTTAGTCAAACCTAATAATGGACCCTGAAGGCAAGGTATATTTTTTTTCCACTTCTCTCTGATGATATTCATCTTCCTGAAGAAACCAACTCTGAATTTCTCAGAGCTTTTAGTTTCTTCCACTGTGAGAGAAAATAATAAGAAGTATTTCACAAATACTTATAAAAAGACAAACCACATTTGCAGGCAAAGTGGAGAGACTTAAGTGAAAGCACCATACTGCTACATTTATCATATTTAATGGCCTAGAGGAAAGTTAAAAGTTCTTACTATTCTCACTATTYCTACTATTCACAGCAATTAAAAATTTTGTAGTGTTATGGATGAGATTTTAGTCATCTATCTACACATATATGTGAGTATGTATGTGTGTGTGTGTGTGCACTGTAGCACAGGAAAACTGTTTTTTCAGCTAGTACTGCGTTTTTTTAAGAAAGCCTTTTAGATGGACAAGATCACAGTTTTATTTTTTATAAATCCTGTAAAACAACTGACGTGAAAAAGTACAGAACAGAAAAAAAAGAAAGAAAAAAGCTGGAATGGCTCATTATAAGCCTGTCTATCAAGCTCTTTTCAGCAGCTCTAGATTGACAAGAAAATCACTTGCTGATTGACAGTTTAACAGGTATGAACCCTCCCAACATTGTCAGCACTGGCGTTTTATCCACTAACAGTAATCATAATAATGAAGCTGGAACTCAGAGAATACAGTCTTTCTTGTAAGTGGTGTGAAATTATAAATTTATAGATGGTGTGAGGCTATCAGGTTCGTGATACTAGGACTGATATATGTTGTGCACGCACACCCGTTTAAAAGAACAATGTGGTTTCAGTGTCTGTAAAAGGGCAATCTCTGTTTTTCAGCTGGAGCGCCAGGGGAAAGAAACGACAGAAATTCATCCGTGCTGCACCATCCGTATACCTGAATTCTGCTTTGAAGAGACTGGGATCAACACCAGCTATTTTGAGCTGCTTCGGTTTATTTCATAAGGCTTCCGCTCCCTTCCGTGCGTTTGTAGGTGAGCAATCAACCCCCTAGGCAGCCTAAGATGGTCGTCCCCACATCAAATCCCAGCACAGAGATCGCAGCTGGAAATAAAAGCCTACAGTAGGGAGTCCTCWCGCCAGGAGCTGCCCATCTGCGTTGAGGGAGGGAGAGAAAGGGAACATGTGTTTCTCGGCTAGGCAGATTTCCCCTGGGAGTTAGGCTGAGCACGTCCCACATATTTCGCATAAGCTACTGCAGAGCCATCACTTCATTTAGAGCTCAGAGCGGTTTGCAGGATGGGTAGGAGCTGAAGTAGCCTGGATGTGGGACGGCATTATACCCCATTCATAGCCCCCGGTCTTACTCAGTCAGCCGATAATTTATTTGTATGCTACCCTGTGTAAAGAGCAGTGCTAGACTGTATTCTAGTGGGTGTATCTTCAGAGGCTAATAGATAAAGACTTAAAGCCAAACAAAGAGGAGAACAGGGAATCGCCTAAATCTCCTACCCAAACCTAAGAACCTTGCTCCCAAGTCCAGCAACAATCTTTAATAAAAATGCAAACTTAGCGCAAAAAAAAAGTGATCACAATTATGTTTCATGCTTGAAGAACCAATTAGATAAGTGATATTTCTGAGAAAGTATGCTTCTTTTAGAAATGCTTTCTGTAGACCTAGGCTTAAAAAAAAAAAAAAAAAAATAGCAGCTTGCAGCTGGAGAAAGAACGCTGCGACTTTCATGCATAATTAATCATGCCAYGTTAAATATCATGATGAAGAGAAAGTACAGTTTTCCTGAAGAAAGAATTTCTAAAGAAAGAACTTGCAACTTTTAGGAAGAGGATCTAATGTAACAGATGTCTCTGATAAGACTAAATAACTCCAAGTTTTTCCCAATGTCATTACAACTTGTTCAGCTTCATGGGGTTCGGCACAAGTCAGTTTGCACAGAGAGAGTCCACGCAACTGCTCCAGGTTTCGTTACAAACCTGATTGCAAACTCACTGGACTCAGCTGAGCCCTCTCCCTGGTCCGGTCAGTTGTGCCAGCAGAACAGACTTGGTGGGGACATTTTATCCAAGTAGAAACAATGGCCAACAATGAAGCAAAGGTTTATCAGGATTTTTTTTTTTTTTTTTAAACTGGCTATAGCTTTAACTACTCYGACTTCTTGTAACCCTCTGATGTTATCACATGTTTCTTTTTGGCTTTGTTTTCCTTGCGAGGGACAAAGGAAAAAGGAAGGTGACAATAACAAAAAGTAAATAACATAAAAGGATGGTACTAGTAAATATATGATTCCTACAACTTTCAATGTAAACTGGAGAGAGGCGATAAGAACTGCTACTCCCATCTCCAACCAGGTTGCTTGCTACCATTTGAGAGAGAGAGAGATAGAAAGAGAGTGCAAATGCATCCCGAGGTACCAGGGACAGGGCAACTGCCTTATTCTTAGTGGACTCTTTGTTGTAAACAGAAAATAGCTTTTGATTAAAAAGTACATTGCCCTAACATTTTTTTTTCTGACATACAAGCACCCTGCTTGGTCACAAAGTTTCATTTGTCTCTTCTACTTCACTTGTCTCTGCTACAGTCAGAGACCTAAGTCGGCAGAGGTCTAAGGGAGACTGACTTTCAGATCCTACACATGCGTTAGTGAATCCTACAGRGAATCACAGGAAACTTCCTCTGACTGAACCCTTGCTTGCCAGCTGAGCGCAACACAGTCAKCCCCTCTCTGTGTAGTCGGACACTCTGCTTTCTGGAAAAAACACAGGACAGACAGGTATTTGGACAATAAACTTAATTGGCTTGAAGATACGAGGATAGATAGTCCTTGAGTTGCTCAAACAAAAGCCTCCTTTGAGAAATCCTTGAAAAAGAAAACTTACACAGGAAAGGTTTTCATTCTGCATTTTGTACAGAGCAGATTTTGACATGCAGAATATCAGTCATTAAAATAGTCAGATAAAGTGTGATTTGTTCAAGGCAAAAATAAAGATGTGTTGTTTACATATTTGAAATACAGAGTCACATTATGTGGCATATTCTTCAAATGAAAAGACTACCAGGCTATGATGGACAAACCAGCTGCACTAGATTTTCTTTTACCAAACCCTTGCAGTGAAATAGTTAACAAGTCTGGCTTTTACATTGTCAAAAGCAGACTTCATTGCTAGCATCCCACTGAGATGAATGAAGGCAGCTTATGTCTAGTGTTATTGTTTCCATGTGTTTGGCTCCAGACTCACGCCAGCATTCCCTCAGTTTATACTTGAAAGGTTATCTTCACAACCAGAAGAGACAGAAACTTTCTGTAAATATATGTATGTGTAAAGAGAAGGGCAAACACAGGTTAGCTCCACTTATTCAGTTCCAGCTTTCCTAAATTAATGTTTTGATAGCTATAGTGAAAAGAATTTTGTTTGCATAAGCTTCTGATTATCTGAGTGGCTGAGATGTCCCTTGTAACATATTTGCCCTGTATTAGATATACCAGGYGATTTGATCAATACTAATGCAATTTTATCCCGTATTTAACATTTTTTAGCATTTCAGGATAGGAAATTAAGACTCAACTAACAAAGGGTACAGCAAAGAACAAAAAAAAGTATACAATAAGGAACTGAAAATGGAAGAAATAAAGTTTGATTATAATTTTGACACGAATATGTGAACGTCTGCATTTAGGTAAATGGCAATATACTACTCATAACAATACTGTTCCAAAAGAATGTATGTATAAAGAATGGAGGTACCTCGGTCAGCCTGAGTTTTTCCATGTAATTCTCTTCAAAGCCTGGGTTAGTTTCCTTTTCCCCATTAGTAATCTACTGCTGAAGTTTCTGCATGGAGGAGTGCACATTATTGTGCATTACTTGAGCTTCCCCAGAGACAAAAGGGATTTGGAAACAGCTTATACAGATCGTTATTTTACCCTGCCTCRAAAATTATCCTTCTTCTCTGAATGACAGGATTCAGATAAAGGATAATTATTGAGGTGTTTCTTTTAGGAAGCAATAATAGTGCTAAGCAGAGTATCACCAGCAATATCTATTTTTGTTTTTTTCTGACTCTACTGACTTCTTTTGATACAGTCTCGTATGTACTGCCTAGCTATAACACAGCATAGTTTTTATTTTCTGCAGTACTTACTACTAGCTCAGAATCTTTTCTCTTACAGATGTAAGTTTTTTTTTTTTTTTTTTTTTTTTTTTT
>NW_028186491.1:200724-226724 GCF_003343005.1 Rhea americana
TTGGAGGGGTGTCACTTAAATCTGATCATTCCACAGCCTATTTAATAACAATGTGGAAATAAAGAAAATAATAATAATAATAAACTTAGGAGTATCATTGCAGTGCCTAACTTCTCGGTCTCCTCTTCTCCCAAAGTGGCTGAAACCTCATACACGGAACCATCTGCATCACGTTCAGGTGACCTGAGTTGCAGTTTTGACCTGAGCCTGCTGTTTCTTCCAGGGCCCTCTGAAAGCTTGGCATTACCATCACCAAGAGAAAACAACAAGCACATAAGCTTAGAACTGAAGATGTCTGAATACACTTAGCGACTGTGGGATCACTAAGAAATAGAGCTGCAAAAGCCAGCCTGCAGACTGGGAAGAAGGTCTGCCAGTCGATAGGAATTGAGCGAAAGGGGGTTATCTTTCAGGAAGGGATCCAAAATAGAACTTTATCATTTTTATTCTGCTGAAGTGTCCTTCTTCAGGTTCCTTGGTCTAAAGCTGAGGTCAAGCAACAGCAAAAGCATAGACTCCTTAAGGGTTTTTACTGCCAAAAAAAATAAAAGAGTTACACAGATAACACATTGTTTTCTAAATTTCAATTTTTGGCATAGGCATCAAGTATTCACAAATGAAAGAATAAATCTATTTAACATATAAAATGCATAAAAACATAAAATCCAAGATGTTCATTCTGATTTTCTCTGTAAAATTCTTTTTTTCCATGGATTTCCAGTTTCCACATCTGAGTCTTCCAAACAACCAAAGATATTATAAGTTTAAAAATACATCCACATAGTAAGTTTTTGCAGAAGGAACTCCCATATTCAGAACTTTACCAGTTCAACATCATAGTCAGTTTAAAAATATTTTCTCAGAGTCGTTATGCAAAGTTTGAAGAGGTAGGAATAAAAAAAGGCCTACAAGGCCTACAAGGTCTGGGAAGTGGATGCAGCTGAGGTGTTGCAGAGAACAAAAGCTAAAAACAATGAGAATGGGGTGAACTGGAGAAAATTTTCCTTTTATTTGTTCATATGGTAGTATGTTGCTTGAGCAACCTTAATTGATTTTTAATTAATGTTTATTTTGATGGGAGGACTAAGACTGAATAGGATTTCTGGGTTTTATTTTATTTTTAAGAAAATACWGAAAGAATGGGCCAGAAGCAAATTCTTTTCATTAGTTAATGACAAAACAGAAATAATGAGATACAGTAGAGAAAAATTCAGCCTAAATTGAGAAATCTTCATCTGTAGTTATATGGAAATGGAATTTGTCATAGCAAGYTCTGAAAATAATTTGAAAACATGTCAAAATATGTAAGTCTTATATTCAATACCTTTCCAATGAAAATAGTTCCCAGGATAATAGGTTCAAGTTGCTGGATGGACTAAATGTCCTTCCTCCTTTACCTAGGTCTCAGTCCCTTATTCTTTATGCACATGATCCCCCTGTCCTTGAATGATTCAAGAGAAAAATAAATAAAATCTTTGGACTGTTTTATGGTCCAACTTTTACTCTTTTGTTTCCATGACCATCCACTCTCAAACCTCTGAGAACACAAGCTCTGTCTCCTTTAGCTCCATAAATACAATAAGAACCAAATTTGATCAAGAGTGCATCTTTTCAATCTCAATATAAGTGTTATGCAAATGAAATAAAAATTAGAAAATATCTAAAGTTAAGCATGGGGGGGAATCTTTCAGTTTTTTTTCAGACACTTAGGGCCCAGGTTCTCCTTGATGGACAGATACTAAACAGTATTATGTTCCCAGTGAGAATTTAGTAATCTTGCCTGAGGCACAGGCTTGGAGCTCTCTTGGCTCCCAGGCGTGGAATGCAGTGGTTTGGCAGCACAGAGCCAGCAGAGCAACAATTTCAATTTGGAGCATCTTCATGGGTTACAAGAATATCAGCAAATTCAGCCCTTTAGCTCCCAATTTTGAAAAGATCTATTTCATCAGACACAAACACGCAACAGAAGYGCGTGTGGAAATGAAAATAATATCAATGGAAAGAGAGGATATTATGAGCAGGCAACATCGAACACACAGGAGTCTTCATTAACATTTTGCTTGTATTTGCATCTTATGTTGACATTGAATAACCTTTAATCCTGTGCAGGACTAACCTAAAAGGCAAGGCACGGTCACTGAAATCAAGAAAATTTAGGTGCTCCAACATTAATGCTTCATGAGGGACATCCAAGCCTACAAAGCAAACTATTTTAAAAGACAGAAAGTTAGGTATCCCAGACTCAGCAACAGTAAGGAAAGGTAGGCTGCCCATTTTGGTTGTACTTGAGAGCAGGGTATCCACACAGGAAAGATTTGTTCTGTCTGCAGCTGTTAGTTAAGCAACAGAAACTAATTAGAACATCACTCCCRCCCATGTTAACACAGGAGAGAGCTACCACCTTCTTCTCAAGCTTTGTGTTAAAACTTCTAGCGTGACAAGGGAACACACAGGGAATACCCAACAGCCTACCTCAAGTCATCGTTCCCAGTGCTCATACAGAGACTCCTACCCAGCAGATGTGTTATGCTCACAAGGAGACAGGCTTGGAAACCAGCCCAGCAAATGCATCCCTATGAGGAAAGGACACCTCTTCCAGCTGCCTGAGAGGGAGTCCACTGAGAAATGGTCACCTGCACATGACAGCAGACCCTACAGAAGTGACCTTCTGGATCTCACTGGGCCTAACAAATTGCTTTAGGAGATTTACACCTGTATTTTCTTCTTTAACACACAAGTTGTAGAGGACCACCCCTCCCGGCCCTTAAGAGGTGTCTCAGACATTCCTTCACATGAGAAGGCCACAGGCTATGGACTACAGACACTTTACACAAACTGTGCTTCACACCTGTGAGTTTTTATACTGCAGATGAACACCAGTGTTCTTACACAGGACCTTATTTCTTATGGAGACTTTAACAGTTGCCGTAAGAGCAAAGTCTTCTTCTGTCTTGAAAAGCAGATTCAGTTAGTTGCTCTTTTACTGCATTTTGGAGCACAAAGAGCTGATCTTCTCACCAGCTGAAAAYAATTATTTAATTACCTTCCTCAGCTCTGGCCAAGTAGTTATTTAGAAAACGTGTAATGGAAGCAGCCTTATAATGGTGTAAGCTTCAGGTTAGGCAAAAWTGTAAATTAATGTAGAAAAAACTACTAATAAGCTGGAAAGCTGAAAAATAGGACCATATGATCACTTTTTTTTTGCTTTTCAGTAAGCTTCTATTTTGGAATCTGGGAAAATAAAATAAAAAATAAAATAAAGAATTTGTTATACCAAAGCTGAGAAAGTACAACCTAGCTTTGATTTCATTTCTTATCAGTGAGGCTGATGCAAACTGCAGCATATAGTCTGTTGTCAGCCAGTATAGAAGTCAGCCTATATAAAGTACTTTGAAGAAGGGGAAGGAGAGAGCCAAGCTGCTGAGAGGACTATCTGCCTGTTCTCTTCATGAAAATCCTTGCTAGTTTCGGGGAGAAGAAGAAGGAAAGAAAACTAATAAATATTCAGAGACCAAACAGGAGCCTGATCACATGGGACTTTGGAGGAGGGCAAAGAGCAGTGGGAATGTTGCATGAGATGCATGTGATGAGGCAGGAAAAGGCTCCCTGACAAGTATGTTTTTCCCTTAGGGAAATGAAGATTACAGACCCTCTGCAGGGTCATTAAGCAAAGGTCTAGCTTAAAACCTATTAAATGTCATTACTATAACAGGGAGGCTAAACATTTAAAGGAAATAAGCTTCGTAAAGAAGGAAAGTTTCTCAAGCTGTGGATGTACACTAATAAGATATTAGTTTGAAACAAAATGTTTCCAATTGTTACACTTCAGCAACCATCTTCAAAAGCTAGTTGCCCTTACAAGGAAAACAACCAGAGAGGATTTTGTGACTGCTTGATGACTTATTTTACACTATTTTAGGGAGAGCGAGAAAAAGAAAGGGAAAAAAAAAAAAAAGCAATTACATTATTTTTATGGGGAAAACTTTGAGTGTTGACATCTGTTGGAGTCTTCCCTCATTGAAAATCATTGGACTCCTTTCTTTCTTTCTTTCTTCTTCTTCTTTTTTTTTTCTTTTTTTAGTCTCTATTGGAAAAGACCAACATAATTTGTATAAAATGGAGCAGTTTAAGAAGAAAGGTAAAATGGATATTTTGGGGCTCTCCCTGTTTTGGGTAGGGTCATGTTCTGAGTGAGTCTGGCTGCTGCTAATAGCCTTGAAGTAGCTGGCTGCAGCTGCTGTCTGTTTGTGCCAGGCATGCTGCGCAAGGGTGTGGTGGGAAGATACAAGAGGAACCCTCCTTGACCGGAGGATAGGGCTGCTGATGGCCAAGACAGCTTGATGCTGAAATCTTCTATTGTGTGCCCTAGCGTCTGGCCCATGTCACTTTTTTTTTTTTTTTTTTTTTTTTTTTTTTTTTTTTTTTTTTTTTTTTCTTTTTTTTTTTTTTTTTCCTGGCTTGGCTGATGCCTTTTATCACGTGAAAATATTTAAACTAACAAATCTAAAGCTTCCATGTATAACTGAAGCTGTAGCTGTTCCTTTTTTTCTTTTTTTTTTCAGAAGAAAACCTTTATAGCTCCCTTTAGATTTTGCTACTTATGAATTATGAGTCTGTTCTTCAAAGTAATGGCATGCAGCTTTCTGGTTTGGGGAGCTGTCATATCGCCTCTATGAAGGTAGACAGTTTGACTGCTCTGAGCTGAATAATTACAGCAGCTAAAGAGAATTCATTTCTTTTTCCTTTCTAGGACATGCAATGTGAAGAGACTGACAAGCTATCTTTGCACTGCCCCTCAAGGCCAAGTTTCCTCACTGTCCTCTCTAGCTACCCTTGCACTGCTCTCTGAGCTACCTTGACATCACCCCAGTGTTTTGCACCTGGGCCTCATGGTGCCACAGGGGTCTCTGTTAGCAGTCATCCTACCATCAGTTTAGCTTATTGTCATGCAGCTGCAGCCAGGGACCCCCCAGAAAGGACATGCTAACTCCAAACCAGTGAACTGACCAATAGTAATCTGSCCCTGCCCTTCCTTAAGGCCTCCCATGGATGTCACACTACCTCCTCCTGGTCCTGGCTAGAATTCCCTCCAGGAGCTGGTCCTGAGCCTCCTTCAACAGAGCCCAGGGCTGCAAGCTGGGCCTTCAGGCTGTCAGCCTGCATGCCTTTACAACATGCACAGTGGTGTGTATGTACAGAATAACACTTCCCATGGCAGATCTTAGGAAGCTCTTCCCAACAACAGGACCAAAGCATTTGTAGATTTGGATCTGTCTTTAAAGGAGACCACAGGGAAATTCTGAATTGCAAACTGATCAGGAGTCAGAAGAAGGAAGTTCTTCAGATTAGACCTTCTCCCAATTCTCCCATTGGCATTCTTATCCACCATATATACTTAGCCTACAGAGACAGGTTGTATGGTGGATGTGGTCACCTGTAYTGTGCTCATGACCTGCACACAGGGAGCAAGCAGCCTTCACAGCAAACCTGTTTGTTTAGCAGCAGCATTTGCACCTCATAGAGTGAGGGTAGAAGCAGCACAGACCTTACTTTATCCAACTGTCTTTCCATCAGAGAACTTCTTATGTTGCCTCCAGAAAGTCCAAGCTTTTGTARATGATATTTGGGCCTACAAACACTCTCTCCAGGCCACTCAGGGTAGAATGCATGGGAAGAGTGCTACTTTGTTCAGCAGAACTGAATTTGTAGTGATCACAAAAAACAAGGAGAGTGTTGATAACTGGAGTATTTTGAGGATGGAGAGCTGTAGTTCTGCTGGACAAGGAGGAACCGTCCCACTACAACCACTGTCCTCTCAACATATTCTCAAAGCATCTGGCAGGTGGCTGAAGAGGCTGGACTCTCCTTAGCTTTGCAGGTGCCTGCCTCTTCCTTAACGCTGGTAACTTGCAGCCCTGGCCAAAGGCAATTGAACCAGTAGCCATTGAAAGAAAAGGAGCTCTTGGGTATAAAGGTCAAAAGAGGTGCATTACAGGCCTGTTGACGGATGCAAAGTTCTCTTTCTGGGCTTTTTGTTTTTTGACTGCTTTTATCTCCAGGGCCTGGGAACTGCATCTGTTTTTATAGGCTGTAATAACAGATGCTTTTTAATGAGTGCATGGACAGACAGCCTATTGTCTGGATTTGTGCCTCAGAACCGAAGAGTGGAAAAGGCTGTTGGCACTTGTTCTTATTCACTTTGTCTCTAAGGACATATAGTCTGTAGAACAATGGGAGCATTTCTGTTCTTCAGGTATTTTTATGGACCAGGCCAGAAGATAGACTGTATTTATGTTTACTTTTCTCAGAATAACCCAAATCATACTAGAGTCTAAGGAGGACCTCTACATGCATTTAATCTGAAAGGACTCTGAGGGTATCCAAATAGCCTCAAAACCAGTGGTGGCCTCTCTGAAAATATTTTCTGGTTGTGAGTATTGCAGTGTAGGCTGAGCCTAGATAGAAAGCCTGGATTGAGTGTACATCTTTTTCTTCTTTTAGTCTCCCAGCAGGGTAGAGAGTCCCTGGAAGGCTAACAAGTATGGACTGGCTTTCAGAGCTTACTCCTTTCCAGCAGCCTCCCTGTGTGAGGCCAATAAAATTTGTTTGCACTTGACGATAGAATATTTTTGCACTTCACAGTGTCTCTTCTCTGGACTAACTCCTGTTTGTGAAGGCCCTTAGGTCTATCCCTCTGCTTTATTACACGCATGATGAAGACACAACCCTTTCAAGCCCCATGTCTACAACATGGTGACTTTTATAGACACCACTTATAAACTACCTAGAGAGCACAAACCTGAGAGGCATCAAAGGGAGAGTAAGAGAAGAGGAAATGGAATTTGGTTCTGAATTCAAAAGGCTCATGAGTGTTGGGTGTTTTTTGAAGAGAAATTGAGGAATGGAGTATGAGGCAGCTAGCTGTAAGAGAAATTGAGGAATGGAGTATGAGGCAGCTAGCTGTTCCTCTTTATGTTGATTGCTAGTTCTAATCCCCTCTTGCTCACACATCTCCCTGTCCTGGGCTCCTCTTCCCCATGCCCGACAGCTGTGACTGAAGTCAGACTAATGGAAGAAGACTGGTCAGTTACAGAAGAAGAAGGATGTAGTGGGGACTTCCAAAGGCATGTGAAGACCAACTCAGAGTACAGCCAAATGCCCCATGTATCCTGATAAACAATGCTTGGTAACATGTTTTTTTGAATGGTGGTATGGGGAGATAGCCTGTCCCCCTGCAGTACAAGKCTTTCTCTTCTACTTCTCTTCCTGTTGCAAACATACAACAAAAAGGCATGGAGAAGGCAAATATTTCTTCCCCTCCCCACACAGCATCAACCCCTCAGGGTTTATCACTTTGTTTAAAACACATTAGTGTGTGATGCAAGCATGTGGCTGGTGTGCATTACTGTGTGGAAACTGCTCGTGGTGATCAGAGAGGCATTGAAGCACAGCGTACAGCCTTGCTGAATGARGGTGCATGTCTCACCTCAGACATCCTGATAAGATGCTACTGACACTGTCAAGCTCCGTAGAGCTTTGGGAGCTTCTGGAGGAGAGTGTAGTCCCAGAAGCAGGTGCAAATGAGTATCTCAACCCCGAAGGCACCAAAGGCTGGGTGGTAGTATGCTCTGGGAGCTCTACCCTGTTCTTAGTGTATCAGAGAGCATTTCTCTGCAGCCTGCGGCTGCCGCTGAACAAGGTAGTGGAGCAGCTGAGATGGGTYAGATAGCATTGCAAAAGCCTTCCCTCTCCCTCTCGGTGGCCTTCGGTGGAGAGTAGAGCAACAAAGTACAAAGGGGTAAAGCCTTCCTAAAAAGGAAGCCATAATGAGCTGCAGAACAGGTCTGTCCGAGCTGGCCCARATGTCACACAGTGGAGACTTGCCTGCATCTGTCTGAAGGTGCTCTGTGAACTTGTGAGTAAAGCTCCTTCACTGGGTAGACCTAGCTGAGAGAGAGACACTAATATTACACTAAAGGGACTGGTAACCTGATAGCTTACTGACTATATCTTTTCTCTCCCTCATAGAGTTTTCAAAACTTCAGATAGGTTCCTTTTGTTGTGCTGTGCATGTCACTTCTAAAATCCTCATAAAATAAATTGCTTTTCTTGAGAAGGATAATTATTACAGATCTTATGATTTAGAGAAATATCTTAATAGCTCAGATGCACATCACTTAAATCATTTTATAATGCTCAGAAAATTATATTTCAAAAATGGTCAGAGAGCTGTACTTTTTTAAAAAATCACTGCACACTATATTTTACTACTGTGCTATAAAAATATGTGAATAGTATATCTTCTTCAAGCTCAGCAGCTACATCTTATTTATTTATTTATTTATTTAAATCTTAAGAGCTTGATTTGCCCAGTTCTTCTAGTGGACAATTAAACTTCGCAACCTACACTTCAAAAAAAATGACCTATGATTTTGAGAATTTTCATTTAATGAACTGCCTACTTGAAATATATCAAAAGTGCCTTACTTCTCAAACTGGTGGTGCCTGGTGATTTTTGAAAATCAAAATGGAAACATTTCAGGGAGTTATAGTCAGCTTTCACACTAAAAGCAGCTGATATGCAACACTGGGGCAAAGTCTGCTGTTACATATGCATTTATCTGTTGGTTTGAATGATTGTAACTGACCACAAAAGATGGTTCACTGAGGGTTTAAACAGGAGAACATATATTTTAGAGAAGAAATGAATGTTTTCAGTTAAAAGGGAATGAAAATCAGTTTCTGCTGATACTTGTAAATTTGTACAAATAGAATGATGTGATATTTCCCTTATAGCTGTTTCTTTTCTATACTAGATAATTTGTGCGAACAGTTTGGTGAAAATTAGAAGTCTTCATGAAATTTTCTGGATCACTTATAATCTGATATTTTTCATAAGATTTCAAATTGTTGACAATACAGAAAACCTGAAGAAGTAAATAAGAAAAAAAACAGTAGAAAGACCTTACACTGATGTGTTTTTCATTGCATAAACAACACATTTCTTTCAGACAATAAATCATATATTTATTTAGCTGTAGGAAGGATTATTTGTCTAAAATGGGTATAGAACAGCTATGACTGTCTATTACTGATAAATCAACTTTTCTGGACATTGACGAACTCCCTTGGAACTTTAGAATGTGTTTGCTTAACTGAACAAGATAATGAAAAACAATCAGTCTGGTCATCAGTTATATCATTAGACATATTTAAGTCAACGTTTACCACATCATAATGTTGTATGTCAGAATTCGTTCTTCTCGTGTGGCATGCAAGGGCTGTAAATACTGGCAGTGAAGTCAATTAAATGGTTTCCATGAAGCTAGCGTGCAGAATTCAGTTTTTGTCAGAGGGAAAAAACTAAAGTCTTATTGTTTATTTCAGGCTATTATTGCAAAGCCTGAATAAAGCACAGCAAGAAAAAATCAATTAGTGGTTGAGGCCTAAGCAAAAATATTTTTATGCTAGGGGTTTAGTGAAATGCTCTCTGTATAAATATCATGATTCATTCCATTCTTTAATACTATTAAGCAATGGGTATTCCTTAACATGGGACATTCCTATGCACACTATTTTATGCATCTTAGTAAGTAGGAAGCTGCATTCACTCTTGACGGTAATAGATCAAATTGCAACCAAGCCAAAGAGAATTATGTTTCTGTACAGAGAGCCCTTAGTCCTCCACTGGGTTCCTGGGAAAGAGATGGCTATAAGCCAGTTAGCTTTGCTCCCCAAATGCAAGAAGCCAGGCTGCATTACATCGCTGGCAACGCTCAGCATCCCTGAGGAGGCATTTCTGTGCAGAATCCAGTGCAATCATGACCCGAGTCTATATGATCTGGTTTGCAGCTGGAGGAAGCTCAAGCTGCAGCTCATAGCCAGGGCTGTGGCCAAGAGAAATCTGCTACAGGGCAACTGAAGCCTTGCTGCTTCCAGTCATTGTAAATGCTTCTATAGAAAATACAGGATTTGGGGCACCATCACATCCAGCCATGTTGGAGCCCAGCTGCTCACCCTAATCCCCAARGACTCAAGGAGCTCGTGTGGGCTCTGCCTAGAGCATTGTCCTTGCACTAACACCACTTGAGCTGTGCTGGTATGCTTGGTGATAGAAAACACCACACTTTGGATTCCTGGTTCACCCCTGGCTGAAAGTGTTTGGACTGATATAAAAATGTTTATGGCTGGGTTGTTTATTCTTCTATAGGAAGGTGAACTTATACTGCAAAAAAAATTGCTTTATATAGATATAGCTTTCATTTCATCACTCGTTTGTACTGAGTGACTGTATCATTCATTTGGTTAAATCACCAGCTTAGTGATACAGTATATAGAATAAATTTAAAATAAGGCCTTTGTTGTATACAAATGATGAAGAGAGTGTAGGATTATATAAGATCATGAGTTGAGCAGGAGAGACAAAATGCCTTTAACAATTTCTATTTTCACTTGTAATAAGTTACCATTACCATYGTCCACCAAAATGTTTGCAGCCATGCTTAATATTTGTTTTTAGTTGCAGCTGAAGCTCATTTGTGCTCTATGTCAATACTCATCTCCTGCAAGACATTGTTATATACACTGCAAGAGTAATATTTCTTTAAATCTCTGGGGAATCATCCTAAATTTTAGCAAGCAGCTCAGAGAGACTGCTCTTGAAAATATTCATCAGTGACTAGAGAGAATTTAGAGTTTTTTTTTTTTTTTTAACAAAGTTGGAGGGTTTGTTTTAACATCCAAGATGGCTACAGAGCTATTAAAAATCCATTCTAATGACTGTTGTAGGTGCAATCCAGTGCCAACTTTCATTTTAGCTTCAACTTAGCACCTCTCATTAATTTCTTACATTATTCTGGTACTGAGGATTTCCATATTTGGTYTTATTCTTGGATTATGTCAGAAAAGTCTGAGCAAAATAGCTCCAACTAAATGAATGTGAAAAAATATATATCTTCCATATGTTCTTATTGAAATCTTCTGTGTCTGTTTAAGTCAAATATGGCAAGCCAGGAATCTTTATGTTGGCTTATGATATAGCCTCTTCAAGAAAACACTCTTGGATTGAAGAAAATTGGTTAAATAGTTCTAAATAAAGTTGTCATTTTTGTGCATGTTATGTAGACCTCTTTCATTTTCCTCTCTTCTCTTTTCTTAATTTAGTTTTAAACCTTTGTTTAAAATGAGTTTGCCAGGGATGTATTTACTAAGAATATCTTTAATGACATCTCAGTTACGATAYGTTTGTCAAGAGCTCCAGCTGTTAAAGCCAATTCACTCAACAAAGCCAGAATGGATGTCGTTCCTTCAATATATGAGGGGTGAAAAAGTGTAGCTTGTACTGCCACCTCTTTCCCCAGTTCACATCATTTTAAGCATCATACTTGAAGACTTTAGTTAAGTTGTACAACAGCACAATTATGCATGCATGCAAAGCCAGAGACTTTTTTCTTTGCTTTTTTGTAATCTAAACCAGAGAATTGTTTTGTGAAAACTAGAACGAATATGCTCGGCTGAGAGATACCCACTTAAAAGTCAGAAAACCGTGAATGCTGAGGTTGCTACAATGGTGCTAAGACTTCACACCCTCTTTATATCCTTATAAAGCTGACACGTTGTTTTAACAAAAGCCCACGTTTAGAGAAGGAATAAGCTTTTAAACTGAAGTACTCAAATTCAGAAAAAAAATAAGACGTAAGATCTTCAAGACTTCAAGACTTAAGACTTTAATTCTCTGGGCCACTAAGTATTTAGTTAATTGGTATGGCCTCAACCAGAGCGATATTAACCGCTCCCCTTTCTACTCCTTCCCGCCTAYAAGAACGAGCAGCTTAGGGGTGAGGATTTTCTGTGGCGATGGGGATGCAAATTGCTGCTGCCAGAAGTGTGAGCGCACCAGCAGCTCCTGTGAGCACTCTCACCTACTGTAAAAATCAGTAGACAAAAGCGTATGTAGAGGGCCTCCCGTATCCTTCCTTTCTTCCATTCTCAGTGTTTCCAACCGGCTAAACTGGGCAGCTTGTAGTAGCCYGTTGAAAATGTCTATCCCGGGTAGCTAACTTCCTCCAGAAGCTATACCGGGAACCAAGGCATCAAATCCACAGATCTGATAGCTGTTGCAGGGCCAGACTCCTGAATCTGAGGCAAAGCCCTTAGTTCATAGGAAGTCAGGAAGTATTATTATTCTCCCTTATATATAGGGAACTACAGCATAGAGCAATTAAAAACAAAATTTCCAAATAGTCCACTACTTCCACATTCCTCAGTTTTGTGTAGAAAACCTTAAATACCAAGGGTTAATTGTTCCAATTTTGTTAGGCTACAGCAGTAGATATTCAGAAAATCTGAAAAAAAAAGCTTTTAAAATATTGGACTAATCATTTGGCCAAGTTGGTGGTGTAAGCTACGAAGGTGGCAGAGGCAATGACAGAATGCATTTCTCGTGGACTCCAGTTCAAAGCTTTAAACATGTAACTGCCCCTTCTATTTTTCTAGCCCCCTGCTTCATTACTATATTACTATATATTCATTACTATATTTAGGTAGATGWATTTGCTACCTAAATAATGGAGAGGTAAGATGCAAGAGACACTGACCTCATTCTGTTCTGTTTTGAGAAATACCGTATTACTGATTTATTTGCTGATCTACTGCAAAAAACCCATCTCTTGAGTGATTATAGATATATGAGGAGTAGGCAGTACTGAAATCTGTGTGCTGAGTAAGGCAGTCACTCTACAAAGAACCTGTCACATTTATGATCACATTATTAAAATTTCCACGAAAAATGAATTTGCAATAAGGAACCAAATTATGTTTTCATGCACAACTTTTTTTTCGGCAGTTTCTGAACCTTGGCTTTGTACTTTGTTTGCATTTCATTGTTTTAAGGGAAAACTGGGCTCATGATAGAAATCTGAAAGCCACGTTCATGCATCTAGTCAGGTTGTTTTGGTGGATAAATAAGGAATTTTGATACTTTAAAAGGAAAGAGAGGAAAAAAATGTTCGTTCTGAAGTGCTCAGATTGACAGCAGTAGCCTGGGTAAACATGAAGTATAATGACAGAAATTGTGCTGCATGTTCCCTGAAACCCAACACCTGTTCAAATGAGGTCAATGCAGTGAGGTAAACAAGATCATCRCTGCTCTCATTTGTAGGCTTATGTATAAATGATTATAGACTATGAAAAGGTGTAATTGTTTTTACAATTTAGGGAGTGAACATCACTCCAAAGCAGAGACTTTGGTGAGGAATTACGATTTCTTTTTCTCTTGGCCTAACAATATTATCATCTGACTAATCTCTACTGTTGGTCAGCATGTTATAATCATGCTTGCAGTTGTGTGCAGTTTTACTCCACAACAATATTCAGGCATATAATACAGTTACTACAGGTCTATTACAGATTGTAACATATAAGTATATTTGTAGCAGTATTATGTAGATATGTGGATAGCTAAATTTAGCAGTTAGTCTTTACACCTCTGGTGATCACATACTTTTAATTCAAGTCATTTAATGCCAAATGGTAAAAGAGTAGGACACTCATATTGGAACCCCCCATTCTGTCTTGTAAAAGATACATGACCATATTTAAGTGCTCTTTTGCTTGTAGCTTTTTTAGGTTACAGATTTGGACAGGGATCTGACTTTTGTGTATGTGCAAAATACCTGACTTAACAGGTTCCTTTYCTTGGACTGAATAGTGAACCTAATACTGGAATTGTATTATATTATTATTTGTTAAGATAAACATTAAAAGCAAATAGTTTACCTCCAAAATCTATCTCTGCTTAGAGCCCTTACTGATAACCATATTAAGAATAGTATGTGGCTCTGTTACTGCATGTGTATTTTTATTTAGTTGAATGTTTATACATGTGTATCTCATGAGGTAAATTCTGGACAACTGTTACTGTACCCTCCCTTTCCTGTACACCAACTTAACTTTTACTGAAACACAAGACAAAGTTTTTCCTGTTATTTCAAGACCTTTTGAAAAGTACTACATTGAATTAAAATTCTAAAGTAATTTGTATAGGTAAGGAAAGGATCTTGGGCTATACTTTTGTCCATCACCTGTATTAAGGTAGGATATAAACAGACTGTCCTTATCTCTTATCTTTTCTAACATCAAACCTCCAAAGAAAAGGAGGTTTTCCACAACTTTCCTGTTGTATAATGTTTCACCATTGAATTATTCTTGTAGTTAGAAATCTTTTCCTAAAACTTAAGCTATATGCTCTTTTTTACAAATTACACTAATTATTTTGGTCTTGGTTCCAGCTGGCATATAGAACAACCAATTTCTCTTCATTATAACATCTTACATTTTGAAAAATGAAAATTCCATTTCCAGCTCTCCAAATCTTTTCTTCTTTAGACCAGATAAACCCAATTCTTTCCTGGGAAAGCCTGTGTATTGCCCTCCTGTGGAATTTCCAACTGCCAATTGTTCTTCAGGTGCCTCTCTTAAAACGATGTGCTCAGCAGGAGCACTGTTGAGCCCTTGCCTCTGAGCCTTGGGAACAGGAGTGATGGTTTACTTACAATGGCTGTGAGCTGCTCTGAGCCCAGGCTCTTTTCCTGTTGCCTGTGTAGTCCCCTTTTTCTGTTTCATCTCTTTCCTGAAGMACACTCCTTTGCTGATTTCTTCTGCTTGATTTTGGATCATTTCTCCAGTTTATTACCATCTGAAGCTCAGTAGTATCCTGAATTCCCTCACACATGCACTTTCAGTTTCATCAGAGATCCAGACCCAGGAGTGACCCTTATGGAGCCTTACTTGAAATGTCCTCCCAATATGACCAATATGGCAGCAAACTATTGATCATTACACTCTGGATTTTTTCCCCCAAGCTGGCTTTGTGTAGCGTTTATTTTCCTAGGTCCTCATTTTCCTAGCCATGTTCATGAGAATGATGTGTGGAGCAGCACAGAAAATATTATTAGTGGAGTCAAGGACTATCATARTTCCTGATTCCCACTTGATTACTARGCCAGATATCCAGTCAGAGGATGCAATTACATTGACTTGACTAATTCTTATTAATTTTATTTATAGAGCTTCTGCTCTAGTGTGTTTTCAGTTGTCAGTCAGCTGTTTTGTCTGTAATTTCCCTAGTCTTTTCTTCATAATGTTGTGGTTCCGCATCATGCCTGTGTCTGACATTTCTTCTGCCAGTTCTTCCTTTTTTTCTTTTTTCCTTCTTCAGTCAGTTTTCTCACTCCTCCACCTTTTTCTTTCCAGTTCTTTTGTGAAACTATACCTCATATTGGTAGTATATTTGTCTTTCCCCAGTTCTCTACACTATCTCTTTTCTTTCTGTTGTCAAAAGCTCTCACTAATGGCTCTGAAATTGTTTGGCTAATTTCCTATGCTCTATGAATTCATTTGACTAATTTTTTTCTTAAAAAAAAATCTTGTAGCTTGTTCTTTTCCTCTCTTGCTCTGTTGTAGATAGTTTTCCAAGTTCAACACACTTGGTAGCAACTCACACTAGATGTCTCAGTGGTTACGCTGGCTATAACAATTTTAGGGAAATCCCCTCCCTTGGCTCTCCCATGCTGCTTGCAATTCAGAGAGTATAAATATAGCCAAACCACAAGCATTTTTACCACTTTGGCTGATTTACGCGGCATGATGGTGAAAATGTCATCAGGCTATCCCCGGTTACCATTCCTGCCTATGGTAGAGGAACAGTTGGGGAAGTTTTTAAACTTGTGATTTGTGCATAAAGTACCTCTGATAAATTTGGTACAGTCTACCGGAATTGATAGTGAATACAATCAATTTTACAAACCAGTTGGGCCATTTTATTTCAGTACCCCATGGAAAACAAACATGAAAAACCTCTAATAGATGTGTTTTTCCTTCTATTTAACGCACCATATACACACACATTTCAGATCATCAGGCTGTGGGTCCATGAGCAGTAYGGTATTTCAGATTGTGGGCCTCAACCAAGTGCCCAGCTGTTCCATTCTCTTGGTTTGCTACAGTAGGTCTGTTGGAATACAAACAATTTTTTCTTCTGATATCTGTAGTTTTTAGATATATTCTGGACTRAGTAAACTCATCATTAATATTCATATTTAATTATAAATTAAATTAGCTGAGTAAAGCACTTTCTTAATAGAAACAAAAATCCACAGAGTCTTCATTTTCAAGGTATATATTTTAATATAGCAATATTTAATAAACAACATTTTGACAAAGATTGAACACTACTAGTCAGCACAAAAGGAGAAATCATATATCTATATGCAGATATTCTCTCTAAATTATGTATGTCCCTTCTCTTCCCTTCTCCTCAAAAAACAAACTACTCTCGTCATAGAAATTCCTGTCAGTGAGTGATACAGCCACTCTAAGGAGAGGAATGTATTTTTGTTTCAATACATGGAAATGGCCTCAAAGTGTCACTAGAGAGCCATCAATAAGCTGGTTCTTGCTTCATTTTAAGGTTTGAGGGCTTTGGGGTATTTTTTGTTTGTTTTGTTTTCACTTTTTTCTTTTGCATTCAAGAGCCACTTCTAACTTAATCCTTCTTATTTCTTAAAATGCCCTGTATACACATACCTATGAAAACGTCCTAGCCATTCCTACATGGTTGGCAGTCTTTTGGGATCACAGCTGAACTATGAAGACAAAGATCACGAAGTGAGAAAAGGAACTCACAAATAACATAGACCCAAAAAAAAAAAAAAAAAAAAAAAAAAAGGAAGTTGGTAATTAATTCCCTCCCCCTTCAAAATCTTGACCAAGACAAATAGAAATGTGCATTTAACAATGCTAGGAAGTGAAACAGCTTAACCTTTCTGCATTTAGCCTGGATGCCTTTTCAGAGCAGAGACTGTCCCCCTTGAATGTTTATACAGTGCCTGGCACAAGCCAAGCGCATATTTGATTTGGGTCTTTGGAGCCAATATCACAGTATAAATATTTCCTAATAATAGTTCTTATGGGAATGAGCACAGTAATCAAATAACCTGGGAAATCAACCTTTTCATTTGTGCTGCTGTTCAGAGAACAGTTTCCCCTACCACCCTCTTCTTTCCAAACTCCTTCGGAATGGGACACTTTGCTGCCCTTTGCTGTTAAATTGCCTTTAACACAGCAGAGCCCTGCAAAATGAATCCTGYGGGAAGATCACGGAAAAATTAAAAATGTTGAGTCTCGCTTGTAAATGGAGCGTTTCCTATATATATGTTTCTGCACCTAAATGCTACTGGGAATACCTTGCGTTCAGTGCCCCTGACTGTGTTTCCCACTTGACCTTTCCTGAAGAGTTACACAACCTACGTTCTTCATTCTATCTTTGTCACAAAAGATAAATAGTGTATTATTTCTCCTAAAATCCTCAGGAACAATTTAGCACTTCCGTATTCTGACTCTAAAGTGTAAWGCCATGTAGAATGTTTCCAGTGATTTCTCCTTGTAATTACGTAGGTATACCTATTATAAAGCATTTAGGAGAAAACAAACTTCACAAGAATTATTTTTTCTCTAGCTATATACATTTGCAGATTATTAAACTAATGACTATCATAGCATTTATGCAATAACAACAACAAGATGCAAGTCAAAGCCCTAAAGCCTCTTTAGATTAGATGAGATTTGCATTGGGATTTAAACACAAAACAGTTGGATTTGAATCCCTCTTTTCAGTTTATTAAAGTTGACGGTCCTATTCTAACATCACTGGAAAGATATTTTCTTTTTCTTATTCTCTTTCTGCCCAATTCGTAATAACGCGATCTTGAAATGGAACTTTTTCTGCAGGTAACACACAGGCAAAAAAAAAAAATGTTACTAGCTTGGGCAAATTCAGTGGATATCAGTGATTACTAAAGATTAATGTCTTTTTATACAGAAAATGGCAAACATTTTTGGTTGGCAACTTCTCCACGTGAGTTTTTAAATACATTTCTGCTTCTTCAATGTATAGATTTGTTGAGCATTAAGTACACTTCATGTGGTGGTGGCAGGGGAGGCGCTGGGCCCGGCGAACATCCGCGGCGTGAGCGCTCACGTTTGTCGTGACGCGGGTAAGTTTCCAGTGGCATTTCATTTTCCTAGTTTGCAACAGCATCATGTGAAAGTGCTCCTGTCGGTTTGGTCGTGTGTGTTTTCAGTCTCCCCATGTACATAAACAGAGTCATTTTTCTTGTCCATTTATTATGCACCCTCCCCACCTTCATCCCAAATTCACTGAGATACCGGGAGGGGTGGAGGGGGGAAAGGGAACGGGTATGTTTTCTGTTTTCTTCAAAACAATTTATAACAACGGTGGTTATTTGAGATGGTTTATCACAACACACATTCCATTTCTCGTGGAATGCAGGTGGACACTGTTTGGAAGAAATCAAATACATTTATCTTATCTTTAGAAATAGTTATGGAGGAATTCTAGAAGTGGTTTGTATTAGTTAGCTTCGCTCTCATGGATCTCAATGAGAGAAGAATTAGGCCAAAATGAGCACTTCTGAAAAATGCCATACATAATTCAGTATGCGTATGAGATTGCCTGCCGATGTGAGCCTCTCTCATAAAGTTAGGTATTGAACAGCAGAATAAAATATTATAACTGAATTCAGATTTATGTAAAAACATCCATGCAAGTAGGTTTGGAGGAACTTTGAAAGTATTCACTTTTTAATTTTTCCTTCTTGGATATTTTTTAGGAGCTAAATGCATACGTAAAAAATAGAACTTTCAGGAGGGAGAGGGAATATGTTTTTTTCATGTATTCTGAGTATAAACCCATGATTTCTGTCATTTTGTTAGATTATTGAGATGGAAAATATTTGCTGACTAGTTTCCTCAGAGGGACTGTGTCTAGTAAACTTGCTTTAACAGGCTCCTGCTATGTACAGCTTGTGACTGGTCTAATGACTCATTCTTCAAAAATGTTACCTTAATCAATTCTGGATTCTGTTTCCTCAGTGGTTTTCCAAAGGGGCTTGGCTTTGCCCTCCAGTGGAGACACTGTCTGTTGTAATTTAGTTATATTTTTTTGTAAAGAAAGAAGGTGTGGCATTTTATGCTAGGGGGAAAAAAAAGGCAGCTTTTTTCTGTTCGTTCAACCTGTTTTGAAGCTATCTTTCTTCCCTCTCCCTCCTYCTTTTCCTTTTTTTCTGAAGGCCCTCTCTATGCAGGTCCTTACTTACTGTGTCTGGGACTATTCTTTTCCAAAATAGACTCTATTAGCAATAGTTCCACAATGGATTTTGTTTGTTTTGTGCTGTAGGTCATGCTCATAAGCATGGCTTTGAGCTATCAAATTAATTTAAAATATTCAAGTGGATCCACATACCAAGTTTCAGAGAGATAATTCAAGCAGTGCAAGCTAGCAACTCACTTGTAGCTATTACAGCTCCTCAGCCAGTACAATTTCCCTAACCAACATAATCATAGGTATTTTATTTTCTCTCTCTCTTATACAAACTAAGCTGCAAACTTCAGAAGACAACAGTCTGGTTTGCATGACTTCTGTTTGTGCTGTATCTAACGATAAATCCTTAGTCACAGTGGTCTCTGCTAAGAGTGAYTATCAAAGATTTTCATGCCAACAATATCAGTTGTGGTACTGTTGATAAGTAGCATTGATTAGCTCTAAACGATTCCTTTCTAGCTCTCTCCTAGTGCAGGTTATCACATACACAGCCACAAGAATTGATACAAGAATCTGAAGTTCTGGAGCATTTACCTACTTGATGATAACAATGTATACAACATTAGCAATATTTTTCTATCTTGCTATTTTGCAGTGAGAGTTGTGCTAGGCACTTTAACATTCCAACTTTGCTCTTTAGTTTGCTCCTTGGAGAATTGTGCTGGGTCTACACTTCACTTCTTGCCTGAAAGTTTTACTTTCAAACTTTTCTTGTGAAAAGTTTTACTTGAATAATGAATTTACCCCTTTGTCWAAATTCATCATAGCTTTGAGAGAGGATATTCTGTGTGTCTTGTTTGGGTCCTCCTAATTGTATGTAGTATGTCCCRTTTCATCTGTTATCATTGTAGTCCTGCTCTGGACAGACATACTAACCTATAACAAAGACTTCGGGTAAAGATATAGAAATAGTACTTAGGACCCTCCTTAAGATTTCAAAACATTCTGAAAGCATTAACTGAAGTCTTACATCACTTCTATCAGATAACATTATTTATATATTAAACACCTTCTAAAGCTAAATCTCTTGCATCTTTCTATAAAGTATGTGCAGTACCCAACAATACAGTCCAAACCTACACATTCCTGACTCTGTATCTCATATGCTATGCAACACTTCAGTCACTCATCTGCTGAGCTGTCACCAGCATTTTGATCTCATTGCTCACACTTCCCTGGTCTTCCCAATGTGCTGCGTTCCCACCTGAGAACAATCTCATTTCACTGCTTGTCTCTGCAAATGTGTCACAAAACACACTGCTGCACCTTCGCTTCTACACATCTAGATCTTCAAACAAGCAACGGGCCTTAAAAGCACATCACCACGTGGTGCCCCCCAAGGACAAGGTAATTCAGAGACATCTAGTAATCATTTAGTAACTGAATGGCAGTATCACCTCTTACRTTCCTTTATTCAAGTAATGCTAGGCAGTCTAGCTTGATTTCTCTGTTGGACTCAGCAGCAGTTGTACTAGTTCCCATTCATCATTAGCTGAGGTCCTCTGAAGTATAAAGAAGGAAAAATTAACCTTACTATCTACAGTGTCATAAACAAAATATTATTTTCACTTGCTGCATACTTCAGAAACAAATATACTTATTTTATTCTGTGAAATGGTGAAAAATGTTGTCATAACCTAGAAAGACTGCTGTCAACTAAGTTACATCAGTATGCAAAATATCTTACCTCAGTCTCTTGAAATCTAACAAACGAATACTGAAACAAGTCAGTATCATAAATGATGACCTTTTACTACTCTTTCACTGTATAAATAGTTCTATTGAATTCACAGGGTTAATTTTGCAGGAAAGTGTTAACTGTAATTATAGTCTCAGGCTAGAATGTGTATTATTCTAGATTTTGTTTTAAAAAGCAATATAAAAGCACTCACAAGATAGAAAAAAACAACCAAACAAAACAGATGGAAACCTTTGACCTTTATCTAATCTTCTGTAAATGAAGTTCAAGAGTTAGCTGTTTTGAACAGTATTAGGTAACAGAAAATGTTCTTAAAACATAGAAAACATTCTCCCTCAAACCACGAAGGAGTAAACTAATTGTACATGCAACATTTGCATCAAATACAACCCAGAGGAGTCTCTAGGTGTGTCAGAAGTTGATATATGGACATTTGCCTCTTATGGAGCAGCTGTGTACACAAGCAGGAGGGTGAATGCACTCCATGTGCATGTATTTTTTGGTTTCGTTGGTGGTGCTGGTAAGTTTTTTTTTTTTTTTTTTTTTTTTTTTTTTCTTTTCCCACCATCTTTCCTTGCCTGAAGGCAAGATTTCTGCAATTTCACATTAATAATTATCAGGAGCAGATACAGAACTCAAGTACCTGAGGTCAGACACTGTGATTTGGAGAGTCTGAAATTCAGTTTAGATGTTACTGAGGTGGGCACAAAATTTGAAAGGATTTTCTTGCAACCAAGTTTTGACCTTCAATGAGGTCTTGGTTCTGCTTAAGTAAACAGATATAAAAGGAGTAAATCACTAAATTCAGGGAAAACTGGACTTCAGTGTAAGTTTTACCTAAAAAAAGGACATTGGTCCAGCCCCCTAAAAGTTATCTTGTTCATTGAAATTATAACATTCTACTTGAAACAAACAAACCAAAAAGAGTCCCAAATACAATACAGGATAGGAAAATCAGCTTGAAATTACATATATTAAAGTCACATCCATTTGAATTCTGAGAGAATTTGGTGAAATTACAATGCTTGTTATGATTAGCATTTTTATTGAAGCATAACAGTAACCAATACAATAAAAAAGGCAAAAATCTGTGTTGGTAAGATTAACAATCTCACCAGTCATTAACAGCTACCCTTGTACATAAATAAGGATGTTCTACAATTACATGGGTGCAAACATCCAGTCCTTCAGAGACAGAGAACATATTCTGTAATCAAATTCTTTTGAAGAAGGAAGTAGCTTAAAACTCTTCCATTTTCACTATTCCAAACCCAATCTGATTCCTATCTTCTTAAATTACACGGTCAAAAATTGGTATCATTTGAATTGCATTCTGGCATACACTGGATAACTGTGACCAGAATAATAGACCACATAACTGATCTCCTTAGGACATATTTTTGAAACTCTATGCATATTAGACTTTTTGAAAGACATTTAGTACAGCCAAGCTATGGAATTACAAAGTCCTAGTCAAGGAGCCTGGCTGCTGTGGTAGAAGTGATTCTGAACCACCAAGAACTGGATGCACTGCAGAAAACAATACCAATTAAGTGAGGAAGGAACATAAAATTTTTGGTAGAGCAGGCTGAGAAAAAATGGAAAAGAACTTCTGCAATGATTATTTTCTTCATACGTACACATACAGTTTGACAAAAAAAAAAGAAGAAAAAAGAAATTCAGACTTCTCTTTAAGAATCCTTGGATTTAAATATATATATATTTATTAAAAAGAGACATTGACTCTATGGCCAAGACATCATGCGTCTCAGAACAGGTTTTTACAGCCGTGTTATAAAAACCCCTTAGCAAAGCAGTTATGCACTAGACTTCAAACACATGTACTCCAAGAATGACACTGGTGTGGAGGATCTTGTTTTACATCCATTTATTTTTGTCCCTCAGCAATTATAGCATAGTTTCAATACATTTCTAAAGCTATAGAGAAATACCAGGGCAACTAGAGTACATACAAGCCAAAAGTTAAAATGGTAGACAGCTGAATTAAAAAAAAATAATAATAAAGTATGCATTCAGCAGGAAATCTACTATACTTCATTCAGTTTAGGCTTTGTTCTTTAGGGAACAAGGTGCTAACGTGCCATTTTCTCATAAAATGAATCATAATTGCTTCCAAAGAGTTTCTGCTGAAAATTTAGGTGGAAGCAAATAAGTGTAACACTAAACTTTCTCCTATAAACTTAGAAGCAACACTTTCTTGAATCAATTTCCACCCTCCAAATACCACTACTGCTTTTCTTACATGAACCTACTGTTTTATTAAGGCATAATATGCCCTGAGCAATATGTTGGAAATTAGCCAAAATGCCTAACAATTAAAGGCAAGCACCAAGTGATTTATTTTTATAGACAAATTTTGAAATCTGTTTTGTAACTCACCTGCAGCTGGGAGTAGCACTTGAGGAAAAAAACAAAACAAAAAATAAATATTGCTTTTAACTACTTTGAACAGAATGGCAGTGTTAGTAGTACCCCCTTTCTCCCTCCAGGCTACAGTTTTCAAGCTAGTTGCCTAGGTACCTGTATCGGGAAGGTATACTAAGACTTAAATGGGACATCTGTCCAAGAGTTTAATTTTTAGGCAACTTGGCGTAAAAAATTTAGTGTCCCACCCACAAGCAATTCAAAAGAAATCTTTGTTTTCCTCAAGAGGCATGAATCTAACATGTTGGATACATCTGGTCTTAAACCAAGATGGAGCCGACAACAGAATAAAACACTGTACATTCTCAAACTGCCTTCCAGTCTTCTTTTTAAAGCCAGAAAACCCTATGYATTACTTGATATACAGCTCAGTATTTCTCTAAAGGATGCAGTATTACACATCCCAGAATTTGGGAAGGCAGTTTTCAAAGCTTACTGCTAACAGCACACATCAATCTCTATGCGAATTTAGGCAGTACTGGCTAGTCCGTTTAAGCTACCAGAGTATCCATAAAAGAAACACAACCAAATTATACATTTTATTCACATTTATTTTTCGCTTTTAGTGTGCTCACAGAAAATTAGAACACCTTAAGCAGGAGTTTAATAGCAATTTTTGTAAGCAAAGTTACATTCCATCTCTAAGTCAAATTGGTCAAAGCTTCTCCAGTATTTACAAAAACATGATAGACAAGATGCTACACAAAAAAACCATTGCATCTGAAGAGTTTTCCTTTATTTTCAAAGACAACTGGAAAAGAAAGCATCGTCTGCTGTAATCAAAAACATACCACAGTATAAACAGTAACCATTCCACTTATCACAGCTTGGTTGAGTTTAAAATTTGTGTTTAAAAGGTCCAAGATGACTGCAGTTTTACAAAAACGGGCAGGGTGGAAAGAGTTGCAAACTTCATGTGCTTCTGGATATCAAGATTTGTTTTTATACAATAGTCACAGTTAAAAACACCCTGCTGGTAATACATAATTACACTTTATTAAGGTCATAAACCAGCAATAAACAATAAAGCCTATACAACTTGTATTTCTACTTAATCACTGACTGATACAGCTAACATGAGATAAGTGAAAAGTTCCTATGGTTTAAATGAATTCCTAAGACTATGATCTCTTTATCTGGGTATTGATTTTTTTTTCCTTTCCTTCTTAATCAAGACTTGTAGTGTTGTAAACCTTATAGAACATCTGCCTCACAAAATACATTGTAATAACTTTCTTTTAAAAAAAGACTAACCCCTTACATCGTTTCGTGTGGCACATTCTCTTGGCAATTGATGTGCACCACTAATTCCCCACTGTGGCCCCTATCACTTCATTTGATATCCCTTATTGACCCACCCATCTCCTTCATATATGGGCATGTCCATAGACTGACAAAGAAAGTTTACATTTTGAATAAAAGATGCAAAGTATGCAAAAAACATTAATACTGATGCAAAAAAAATTAATAAAAAAAACAAAAACAAAAAAAACAAAACAAAACAAAAAAAAAACAAAGAAGGAGGAACGAGGCGGAGGGAGGGTTTAGGCCCTCCCCCGCCCGTTGGAATGGTGGTAACAGAATGATTTGAGATGGGATCTGTGGGGAGAGAAAAAAAAGAAAAGGGACATCTTTTAAATCAATCCCTGGTTGTAGACAAGTTCTCCGAAACCAGTACCTGGCACCACTCCAACAAACAAACAGGGGGGGAGAAAAGTCCGCCGCCGGGCCGCGGGCCGCCGCGCTTACTCCGCCGCCGGGGCCGCCGCGGCGCCCGGACTGCTCTCGGCGGCGGCGCCCTGCGTGGGCGGCGCGGGCTCCTCCGCCTCGGGCGCCTCCTGCTCGCCCGTGGGGGCCTCGCTCGTGGGGCCGCCGGCCTCCTCCGCCTTGGCCTCGCCCTTCTGCTCCTCCGCCGCTTTAGCCTCCTCGCCCGCCGGCTTCTCCGCCGACGGCTCGTCCGACGTGGCCTCCTGCGAGTCCCCCGTCTCCTCCTTGGCCTCCTCCGTGCTGCCGGCGGCGGCCGCGCAGGGCTCCTCGCCGCCGGCCTTGCCCTCCTCGCCGCCCGCCGCCTCGGGGGCCGCCGCCGCCGCCGCCGCCTCCTCCTTCCCGCCCTCCGCCGCCGCCGCGGCGCCGCCCTCGCTCTCCGCCCCCTCGCCGGCCTCCTTTTTGTTCTTTTTGAAGGAGAAGCCGCTCAGCTTAAAGGACTTTTTGAAGGAAAAGCGCTTCTTTTTTTTTTTCGGGGTCTCGCTGCTGGACGAGGGGGTCGCGCCCTCCTCGGTCTTGGAGGAGGACTCTCCCTCGGCGGGCGAGGCCGGCTCGGTGCTCTCGGCTTCGGCCGCCTCCTTCTCGGAGGCGGGCTCCGACGAGGCCGCTTCCTCCTTGCCCGTCTCCTCGGCGGGGGCGCTGCCGTTGGCCTGCACCTCCTCCTTGCCCGCCTCCGCCGCGGCGGGGGAGGCGTCGCCGTTCACCTTCACGTGGCCGTTCTCCTGCAAGAGACCCGCGACGGTGGTTACCGGGGGGGAAGCGACCGCCACGGGGCGGCCGGACCCGACGGGACGCGCCGCGCCGCGCCGCCACGGGGRTCGCCTCACGGAGCCCGACGCCCTCCTCCAAATTTGCCTTGCAATATTTTAAGTGATTACCGAAAGGTTTTTAAAGACACCCCCCCCGCGCCCC
>NW_028186491.1:227282-228330 GCF_003343005.1 Rhea americana
CGCCCGCCGGGAGCGAGTCGGGCCGGTCAGCGGGCGTCTTCGGGAGCGGGCGCGGGCGGGAAAGCGGAGCAGTATTAGATCCTTCCGTTCATAAGCCATGGGAAGCCTTCGTGATAATACACGAGGGATTTTTTTTTGAACGATGCTCCCCCCCACAGGAAAGATAAAGAAATAAAGCACTCAAAGCCAAGCCCGTTCTAAAACATAATGAAATTATCCCTTTGCCTTGAGTTGCAAAGATAAAAAGGTTTGACCGTATTCTCCATTGAATGTGCCACCGGGGCATCAAAGGAAGAAGAATTAAGCAGGATGCGAAAGATAGTCCGTCGAAGTTGGCTTAAAAAATAAGTAGATTTAATTTTTTTTTTTACCTGTCCATTCGCCTTGGATGGAGATGCAGCCACTGCTTCTCCAGGTTTCTCAGTGGAGGCTTCGCCCTTTGCAGCGGTCTTGGAGAACTGGGCACCCATGCTGTCTTATTCAACAAAGAAACTCAACAGATCCAAAAGGAGGGGAAACAAAGAGCGTTGGGTTGGTATAAATACTGGGCGACCAGCAGCAGCAGCAACACACACACACACCAGAGGGGAAAAAAAAAAGAGAAGAGAGAACAGAACCGATTATAATGCACTCCTTTTAAAAAAATTTAAAGTTGAAGAGATCAAAAAGCAGCAGCACAGGAGGGAGGGGGAAAAAAGGGAGGAAAAAGTCGAGCAAAAAAAAAAAAAAAAGGAGCCCAAGTTTAGTAAAAAGAAGTAATAAAAAATCCCAGATTTGTAGCCGTACTGTAGACAAGGAGAAAATGGAGAAATCTCCCTGGTTGCTAATAAGATGCGGAGTCCAACGCCCAAGTGCACAGATGAATGGGCTTCCCGAGCGGTGACGGCAGCCCTCCGCCCGGCGCCGGCCAATCGCCGCCGCGCCACACAAAGGGGGGCGGGGCCTGCGCGCCCGGCGAACAATGGAGCCGCGATGGCAGCGGTTTGAAATCAGCCCTCGGCCGACAATGAATGCCGCGCGCGGGCGCGCGCCGGGCTGCGCGGGCGCG
>NW_028186491.1:228596-232422 GCF_003343005.1 Rhea americana
TTTTTTGTCTCTGGGTTTAATTGGTCGCGATTGTTAAATCGCCCCCAATTTGGAAGGTATTTGAACCACGTAGATCGAGTTTCGCCAAACGAGATCACGAGTCGAAATTAGTAGGTCTGTAGGCCAGATGTTGCAAACGCTGAACGCAGCGGCGGCAGGAGCCGCTGCCGAAGCAGAAACAGCCCTCCTCCCCCATAGCGATACTGGCTTGAAATAAAATATTTTGTGATTAGCCTACGGCTCTAATTAAATTCTGCTGTCTGATTGTTCCTGATTTGTGTTTTTTTTTTTTAAGTATTTTCTGAGGCGGTGACCCATTTGAAGTTTACATTTTCGTTCACGAAAGTAGTGGGTGAAGCGACGCATTGGGAAAAACATTTGTACTTTCTCAAATCGGAGCCCTAAATGTGTATTTACGTTGAATTTAAACCCCCCGAATAAGACGCAACTCGCAACTAATGCATTCGAATTAACGATGATCTCTCGAGTGCTTAGCAGCAACAGTTCGTGTGAAACATCGCGGATCTGACTGATTTCCTTTCTTCGGGGGGGAGGAGGAGGGGAGATCCGTATGCGGGCAGCATAGGGAGCTGCTCGGCTTTCTCCAGTGCAAAATGCGAAAAGGCTGGCTAAGACCACCCCTCATCCCCTTTTAAGGACCAGAAACGAACGTCAGAATTATCATTTCCAAAACTGGGGTAATCTTCTCCGAACGCCTGGCTGTTTATAAACAAGGATGTTAAAATTATTAAAATAATGAAGGGTTCCGGAATGCGAGACACCCGGCCAAACCGCCCACCTTTCTTTCCCCAAAGATTACGCTGGGCTGGCGAATCCGATGAGCTTTGTATGTTCGCTGCATTTCAGTAACCCCAACGAGCGCGATCTTTATTTTTAGCAAGAGGAGAATCGGTCGAGGGAATATTTCGTTTCTTGTGGGCAACATGCACGAAGGGAAATTTGTTTTTTCAGACGGAGCGCGCTGCCTCTCCCTCACCCCCCTCCCTCCTCCCGCTGCTTTTCGCATATAAATCCGCCCCCCTCCGCGCGTTCTGCCCAGGGAGAAGGCTCGCACCGCGGAAAACAACACGAGTGCCAGCCTCGCCGCCGAGCTGGAGGGTCTCCCCTCACCCCCCTTCGCAAACCATGCCGAGCACCGCGCTCCCTCCGCGCCCCTCCGCGCCCCTCCGCGCTGCACGGCCCCGCGCGGACTTTGTGCGGCCGCCGCCAGCCCACGCGCGGCGGGGGCGCTCGCGGGGAGGCAACCGGCTGCGCGGAAGGCTCCCCATCCCCGCGCGGAAGGCGTGGGTGTGCACGCGGGCAGCGGTACACGGCACCTGAGGCAACGGAGATGGGCGGGCAGGAGGCAGAGCCTCGCAGGGCTCGCCTGGCCTCCTGGCAGCACCTCGGCTGAGAGGCAGGGCTGGCCTCCCGGGGAGCCCGTTGCTCCGTGATCCTCACCCACTTCCCAAGGAAACTTCAAGCGTCGTGTTTTCTCTCTTCCTCTTCATCTGCACATTAAGCAGGTCATATTTTATTGTGGATTGGTTGATGCAATACTGTGCCTGAGAAGACCTGCTTGAAGACCACAGCTGCACCATGCACTCGCTAGYAAAAGCTGTCTGTCCACCTGTGTGGGTATATGCAATTTCACCTGCATGGGTGTATGCAATTTCACTTTTGAACGTGGCTGCATCTGAATTTCAGAGTAACGTTGCTGAAAAATTTCACAGAATGATTGTGGGAGTTTTGATGGCGTGTGCTTTACTAACTTGGTATGTTTTTCWGATATTTCAATATTTTAGAACCCTAAAAGAAAACAAAATTGCCTTGTTTCATGTTGGTCTCTATGCTCAGTTCCACAAGCTCTTCTGAAGAGTCACTAAACAAGCAAATAATGCAGAAAATTTGTGCAGATCCCTGTGTTAGTCTCAGATGCATTACAACCAGGACAGCTAGCTGGGCCTTCTAACCAAAACCACCCAATGTGGGATGGAAACACAAGATTTAACTCCTTGATTGAGCTATTGACCACCAGGTACCAGGCTGCTCAATGTCACACCACATCTTTAAGTGCCCAGGAAACAGAATCATCATAGGGGACACTCCTCATTCTTAAAATTGCTCTTTATTTAAGTTTCTGGTCTTTTTCTCTCCTTCCAAGGGAAGGAGAACATTAAAAAAAAAAAAAAAAAAAAAATCCTGACTGGTGTATTCAGCAAGACTAGTTAGAAATGAATGTGAAAATGTAAAAAACATCATTCTTCTACTGTGGTTTCCACACAAGAAGACCTCGCAGTGTTTCTTTGCTGGGAAAAAAGATACAGCAGTTCCAAGGTGTTCATGTGTAAGCTGTTGCAAAGCTTGGCTGTGAAAAGAGTGGTACTTTATAAAATGTATTTTTGTTAAGATTTTTACCATAATAGCTGTGTCAGCAAAGAAAACGACATGAGTAAAGTGATAATATGTTTAAGGACACACTAACTATGACTGAGAGACAGCTCCAAGGAGCCTAAAAATGAATGAGAAGAGTGCTGGAAAACTCTTCTCAGGGAAATGGCAGGATTCCTCTCCCATAGCTCCACAAAAGGTTAAGACCATAGCCATGGCAAATTTCCTGATTTCCCACTGCCCGTTGTATTCCCCAAATGAAGTTATCTGCTAGAGTGCTTCCAAAACACGACTCCTTTCAGCACATTTCTCCTGAGATTATTTCCATTCTCCCTGTTTGGGAAGAGGGGAGGCTGAGGTGTGGATGGCTGAAATGGTTTGTACAGTGCTACTCAGCCAGTCAATGATGCCACTAACTCGGTTACTGACGCCCGCCAGACTGTGACTTTACGTTCATTAGTACTGGATCTGTGCATCACTAGCTACAACTTTGCCTTCGACTAGGCRTGAACATAAACCTTGCTGTCAAGCTAGCCAGGTATAACGTATAGTGTTTATGTCAATTTTATACTGACCTTGTTTATGTCGATTTTATACTTTACCTTGTGAAGGTGAAACATCTCCAACCTTCAGCTCAGGAGCATTAAAGGCAGAGTTACCCCTGCAAAGTATTTGGTCACATTTGAAACAACAGCTGCCTGCTGTACAGTGCTGTGTGGCTACAGAAATCCTGATCTTYCTTAAGGTGCACTGAAAATGAATTTACCACCTCATGAAACCATGGCTGCAGGCTCCTTCTGTAACCACTAGCCAACCTCCCATCTCACTAATACCCACCTTTCAYATGACTTTCACATTTTTTTCAGTACTGTATAAACATCCACTTTCCACAACTCCTGGAAGGCAGGTAAATGAAACGCTACTTTCCTTTGACGGATCAGGAAAAGGAGAAAGTGGCCAAATAACAGCTCCCTGCYAGTACACCAGCCTCTCTCAAGAGTCCCAGGAAAGTGCTTCAATGACGCTCACCTTTGACTAAGGTAAAAGAACAATAATGAACATGTTTTAACTCATGTTAAATTTTGAAACTTTTAAAAACSTGTTCTTACTTGCCATGGGTAGACAGCACACAATGTATTTTAACACGTTTGCTGGCAAATGCGCTGAAATGCAACACACCCTGTCAACACTGAGAATCTGAAGACATGTTAATTAAAAGTTTTCACTGACACATTATTTTTTAAATACACCTTTATCCTAGTCCAGACAAGCCTTTAAAGMAAGTGAATCCAAGAGTGGTTTTGGAAGCTGGAATCAGAGACCACTGTTTGCAGAAATTCTGAAACAATGTGTGTTGTTTGGTGTTCTGCTTTGTGTACCACTTCTCAGAAATCTCCCTCAAGAGCTAGCTAAACTCTGGGAATGCAGTGAAAAG
>NW_028186491.1:232461-303124 GCF_003343005.1 Rhea americana
TGAGATATAATGTTCTGTATATGCCAATCTACCCTGAAGCCCTTTCTTCTTCTGTCCTCATCATTATGCAGAAACAATGTAACATATGCATAAGAAAGAAAACATCTTGCTTTCCCAGCAACTGTCAGACTGAGACAGTTAAGAAATTTCATTCTTGTTTTAATCTGTACATACTTTCTGATAATGAGAGAATGGGACTATRTGATTGGAATAATATTAAAAGTTGCAAGTTCTAAAGCTAAATTTATATTATAAAATAGCTGCATCTGCCTGATTCCAAGAAATGAATATTTCATGATATCCTAAGTCAGCACTGAGATTTCTTTCTGACCCATCATTTCTATTTCTTTTAGTTTTATTCCAGTTTGGTATAATGCTACCAATAGCTTTTAAACTTAGTATCACTCACAGAACATTACAAGCCCTTTACTAATATTTGCCAAGCTTTTATTAACTAAATACGCTCCACAATGTTTGCTAAATAGGATCCATTCTGTTTGAATGTCCTGCATGCTGGGAAACTGRAAACTTAACATAGCTTATGCATTTTAAAAGTATCATGCAGTTTGTCTTTCTCAAATAATAAAGAATTTTCTAATAAAGAAATCCATCAACCAACCAGATAACTAGCCTTTGGCAAGCAAGACTGGTTACAAAGAAAGWAAAAGAAAGGAACTAAAATCAAGAATAAGAAAAAACAACAACAAACCCAACCTAAAACAAACAAAAATTCCTTGGGCGATGCTAAAGCAAAAACACTCCAGTAAAGCTCAAGCCCCTCCTCTCCCTTAAAAGCAGACACAGGAAGACACAATAGCTTACACAGAAGGTGCAATTATACCATTAAAGGACTGTTTCAAGGTATATGTTGATTCTGCTTTAAAGCAATATCATATGCATTCCAATAACAAAAAACGAGCATTGGGGTCCCACCGTACTAAGTAGCATGTAGGCAAAAATAAGAGAAACAGCAGCTTTGCTGCAAGGAGTTAAGTATTTCCCACACTTCAGTTCTACGGACAAACTGTAGTTCCCCAGCAGTTTCACTCTGGGTGATTCAGTGCTGCAGGAGCCCTTTGCTCCCTTCTTCCCTGCGCTCTGGCCGTGCAGTTCCACTCCCTCCATTGTGTGTGCCTGGCATTCAGCTGACCCCACGATAAACCATTTTAGCAAGCTAAACCAACAGAAAACTATTCTTTTCTTTTCTTTTTTTTCTTTTTTTTTTGGGGGGGGGAGGGGGAGTAGTTTCTTGATGGAGTAGCTCCTGTAACCGTTGGTGTGGCCAAACAAGTAGCAGCGATGACAAGCAGATGATACCTGATCTGACGTTAATCAGGTTAATCAAGTTAAGCTGTAGTGCCAATGACATTTGCTTCCGCAGCAGCGCTGCCTTGCACAATCTCTCCTGTCTGCAACTTCTGCTCATTTCCACTTCCATGCTCCTCCTTCCGCTGTGCTGGGGGAAGTGATCTGAGTAAAAGTGTATAATGAGGTATTCATTAGAATGATGTTGACATTTATAACTTTTTTTTTGAAATAACTTGTGTGCTTTAATGATGAATGCTGTCTGTCATGTTTCTACAGCATTTTTGATCAACAAGCCAGCCTGACTGTTAGTTTGCTGTCCGTTGATTTGCTTGCCTTTCATGAATTTCARCTAGATTGAAGGGAACACTTAAATAAGAGTGTTTCCATGCAAAATTACACTGAAAAGTGTCATGAGGTGTGAATTGAAATTGATGTTCTGGTTCAAGGCTAAATCAAGCAAGGAGGGGCTCAGGGCTGTGGAGTGAACAACTTCCATATCAAGKGCCTGGGCTCTCCCTGGAGCTCTTGCTGTGGGGAGAAAGTTAAGTGCCRAAGAATGTAATTTTGCCAGGCAGAGGCTAGAATGGTGAATCTGGCTTTAGGTTTCTTTGTACCTGAACAAACACACTGTAGCCACAAGGTGCAAAAGGCTAAAACAGTAAAAGGTTAGAACATCATCATCACCTTTGCTCAGAAGGATTGTTTATGGTAGTCAGAATAAACACCATATGGTTCATCCTGGTCAATCTGGCAGAAATGTGTGTGATATGTACCATCATGTGTTCTGGTAGGGCAAGGATTTGATATCAGTGGTCTTGTAATCACCAGTTAACTAGAAAGCCACCTAAGATAGCAAGTCAAAAACATTTGTGACTCTCAGAGACTTGGATTCTTTATGTTTAGTTGTTGTGAAATATATCCCTTCACTCAGGAGCTAACGCTCTGACCTCTTTCTTTCCGTGAGGGGTGTTAGCCCCTTTGAAAGTTTAAGTCAGAAAGGCAGTCCCCTTTTATCCAGCTGCTCAGTGGTGGGGCTCAGGAAACATGAGTTTAATTCCCACCTAAGAAAATTTGAATCCTTTCATTTACCTCCCCCTGCTTTTCCCATGAAGTTTGAGGGTGAGGGTGTGTGAGCACAAATGTTTTCATTTTCTCTTGCTGAAGCTGTTCAGTAACTGAATTTAGAGTAGCTCTTTGGCATGGAGAATTACATAGTAATTGCTCAAAAAAAAAAGAGCACGATTCTGCAGTCTAATTGTTTAGTGTGCTTGCTTGGGAGTGGGAGACAGCTTGCGTCAGCTTGTCATCCCTCTGAAAATGTTATTTTTTCTGGTTTCTAGGAGTTTTCGAGCTCTTGGAGTAAGGCCTGGCACGCTGTGTTAACTGACTGACCCAGTGACTACAATATACAATCACAGTCACTTTTTATCTAATACTTCAGCTCCCCCAATAATCAGTCCTTTGCAAAGAAGAACCAATTGATCAGGGAGAGCTGGTACTCCCTGGCACCGTGGTACTTGCACACATAGCCACATAACTTATGCTAGTGAGAAAAGAGGATTGTATGCCATGGGCCCTTCCCTACCACAGGGCAGGACCTTCTCCACACACACAACTGGGCCAAAGCCCACGTAAACATCCGGTAGAGAGCATTGCTCTGGAGATCACTTGTGCACAGGCCCACTCTGCCTTTCCAAGGMAGCCCAGGTGGCAGCCTGCTTTTAAAGAGCTGTCAAAACAGAGGACAGCTAAGGTGGGGCACAGGCCATTGGCTGGGCATCTCTGTTTCATAGCAACTCTAGACTCATGTTTTTCCTTTATTTCTTTCACTTGGCATTTTGAAAAGCAGTGGCAGGTTATACATTTAAGTCCAGCCTGATGAATTCAACTGAGTCATAGAATCACAGAATGGGTAAGGTCGAAAGGGAYCTCTGGAGATCATTTAGTCCAACCTCCCTGCTCAGCAGGGTCACCTACAGCATGTTAGACAGKGTTGCATCCAGGCAGGCCTGGAAGATCTCCAGAGAAGGAGACTCCACAACCTCTCYGGGCAACCTGTGCCAGTGCTCCGTCACTCTCACAGGGAAGAAATTCCCCCTCACGCTCAGGTGGAACTTCCTGTGCTTCAATTTCTGCCCATTGCCTCTTGTCCTGTCACATGGGACAACTGAAAAGAGTTTGTCCCCATCCCCTTGACACCCTTCAGGTGTCAGGTACCCTTCAGGTGCTTGTACACATTGATAAGATCCCCCCTCAGTCTTCTCTTCCCCAGGCTGAAGAGGCCCAGCTCTCGCAGCCGTTCCTCATAGGGCAGGTGCTCCAGCCCTCTGATCATCTTTGTAATCCTACGCTGGACTCTCTCCAGTAGCTCCACGTCTCTCTTGTACGAGAGAGCCCAGACCTGGACACAGRACTCAAGATGAGGCTTCCCCAGGGCTGAGTAGAGGGGCAGCATCACCTCCCTCCACCTGCTGGCAACACTCTTCCTAATGCAACCCAGGATACCATTGGCCTTCTTGGCCACAAGGGYACATTGCTGGCTCATGGCCAACTTGTCATCCAGGAGCACTGCCAGGTCCTTCTCTGCAGAGCTGCTCTCCAGAAGGTCAGCCCCCAGCTTGTACTGGTGCYTAGTGGTCGTTTTAAGTTCTGAGTTTGGGTTTAGATGACTGAAGCACATATATATCTTCTTGTATATCCAGCTCCATTTTCTAATCCCTCAGGAGAGACACTGGTTCATTGGTGCTTCACAGCAAATAAGTTAGATTTACCATTTTTTTTCCAATCCATAGATCAGTGAAAAAATGAATCAGACTATTCAAATTATCATGCAGGAATTATATACTCACTACAGCTTTGTTTTGAGTTACATTATGTCAAAGCATTTTTTAAATTAGAAAGTTTTTTGTAGTATGCCTTATAGTACCTTGTTTTTCATAATTGCAATTCAAGAGGATGAATTTTGTATCCAGTTCTGCAAACTCCCAGAAGAGTCCGGTTATAAAACAAGTGCTGTTGCCATGGGAGGATGGATATGCAGCATGAGAGCTACCAATCTAACAGGTAACTGAAATTACAGTATATTGAGGGGATTTGTTCAACTTCTTAGTGTGGGAAATGAATAAAGAAGGTCTTTTTCTTTCTTTCTTTCTTTTTCTTTCTTTTTTTTTTCTTTTTTTTTCCTCCCTCATGGTAGCTTCAGAGGTTTGCTTTATAAATATTTCTACATCCACACAGGGAACTTTGAATATGTAGTGATGGATTGTGACAACAGAAAGGGCGTTTCTGTAGCTGATACTCTGAGAAATCACAACTGGGAGGCAGAAAGGCTGCAAACTGCAGGCCAATACATAAAGATGATTAAGAAATATGGGTTAACAGTAACTAATCTCATCTATTGAGCAGCTTGATTTAGAATGCCACATATGCATAATATAAGAGAAAGGAGGAAAGCAGGATCAATGCTCCAGGAGAACTATAGAGATACTGTCTGAATATGCAGGGACTGAGTTAGGAAAGCCAAAGTCCATCTGGAGGTGAATTTGGTGAATAATGTGAAGAGCAACAAGAGGGGCTTTTCAGGTATTTCAGCAGTAAAAGAAAGACTAGGGAAAATGCTGCTGAATGGGACAGAGGACCTGGTGACAAAGTACCTGGGAAAGGCAAGGTAGTGAACATCTTCTTTACCTTAGTCTTTAATGGTAAGATTGGCCTCTACAAATGCCTTGAGACCAGAAGGGAAGTGTATAACAAGGAAGACTTACCCTTGGTAGAAGAGAATCAAATTAGGAAACACTGAAACAAACTGGACATGCACAGATCCATGGGCCTGATGGGATGCATCCACAAGTGCTGAGGGAGCTTGCTAATATCACTGCAAAGTCAATTTCAATTATCTTTGAAAGGTCATGGAGACCGGGAGGAGTTCCTGATGACTGGAAGAAAGCARATGTCACTTCTATGCTCAACAAGGGCAGGAAGGAGGACCCAGGGAACTACAGGCTGGTCAGCCTCACATCAGTCCTGGAAAAATGAGGGAGCAACTAATCCTGGATACTATTTCCAGACATGTGAAGGGCAGGAAGGTGATAAGGAGTAGTTAGTATGGATTTATGAAGCAGAAGTCATGCTGACCAGCCTGATAGCCTTCTAGAAAGAGATGACTAGCTTGATGAGTGAAGGGAGAGCAAAGGATGTTGTTTACCTTGACTTTAGTAAGGCTTTTGACACTGTCTCTCATAACATCCTCAAAGGCAAGCTGATGTACGGGCTAGATAAGAGGACAGTGAAGTGGACTGAAGTGGCTGAACTGCCAGGCTCAGAGGGTTATTATGATCAGGGGCACAAAGTTCAGCTGGAGGCCAGTCACTAATGATGTACCTCAGGGACYGATCCTGGGGCCAGCACTGTTTAACCTCTTCATTAATGATGGGACCAAATGCATCTGCAGCAAGTTTGTAGATGATACAAAACTGTAAGGAGTGGCTGATACACCATATGGTTGTACTACCTTTCAGAGTGACCTTGACAGGCTCAAGAAATGGGACAACAAGGACCTCATGAGGTTTGACAAAGGGAAGTGCAAAGTCTTGCACCTGGGGAGGAACAACCCCATGCACCAGCACAGGCTGGGAGCTGACTGGTGGGAGAGCAGCTTTACAGAGAAGCACCTGGGAGGCCTTCTGGACAAGTTGAATGTGTGCCCACAGTATGCAGCATTGCAGCAAAGGTGGCCAACATCCTGGGCTGAATTAGAGAGAGCATTGCCAGAAGGTTGAAGGAGGTGATCCTTTCCCTCTGCTCAACACTGGTGAGGCCACATCTGCTGTGCTGTGTCCWGTGCTGGGGTCCCTAGTATGAGAGAGACATGGACATACTGGAATGAATCTAGTGAGAGGCGACAAAGAAGATTAAGGAAGGGACTAGAGCAGCTGTCATACATGGAGAGCCTAAGAGAGCTGGGACTGTTGAAGGCCCATAGGGGATCTTATAAATCTGTATAAACACCTGGTGGGAGGGAGTAGAGAAAGCAGAGAAAGAGTCTTCTCAGCTGTATCCAGTGCAGGATAACAGACAATGGGCACAAAGTGAAATATAAAAAATCATATTTAAATGTAAGAAAAATCTTTTTTACCATGAGAGTGGTTGAACATTGGCACAAGTTGCTCAGAGGGGCTGTGGAGTCTCCATCCTTCAAGATATTCGAACCCTGACTGGCAGCAGCCCTGTGCAACCTGCTTGAGCTAACCCTGCTTGAGTAAGGAGTTTAGACTAGATGACCTCCAGAGGTGCCTGCCAACCCCGATTATTCTGTAATTCTTTGTCTTTAGAGCTGCTTCTACTATGCTTTTACTCACTTCAGTGTAGGCATACTTTCAAGATGTTGTATTTCTATGACCTTATGTCTCAGTTGCATGCTTTATGAAACATGGATGTTAGCACTTCCTCTTACATGCCTTGTAAGAATAAATACAGTGAAGATTATGAGATACTTTCAGTAAATGAGGCATACAAGTGCCTTCCATACACATTCATAGGAAAGAAAGACTTCAGAGTCATTCTTCCCCTGTACAGTACAAATTACAATAAAATGTGAGAAAACAATATCTGTAATAATTTTATTGAAACTAAGTTCTAGGAAGCTGGGAAAATCATAGGTTAAATGCGAACCCCTGCCTCACAAGTTTCCATGCCTTCCTTCTATGTTATTATGTTAAAGCCTATACAGAACAGATGAAGTTGTGTCATAGTAATTTTTGTTTATTCCTTTTAAATTACACATTCTCACACTTTAGTAAGGTTTCCCATTTCCCCTATACAGCTATAAAAGGCTGGCTTCAGTCTGTTTAGGCTCAAGCAACACACACAGTCTTTTATTGACAAAAGCAGATGGCAATTTCCCTTGCGATCTGTTTTCTTTTCACTGGCCGGCATGTAAACCAGGGAGTGCATGCAGGAGGATACACTGCCATACCTCACTAGCCTCAGAGAACTCTCCTAGTGTGGTAAAGCCCCAAATCTGCCTGCCCATGATTGAGCTGAATTACTAGAAACTGTTTCACATTCTGCTTAGAGCTATTTTGACAATCTTTAGCTGTATCCTTTGTTTCTTTCTTCTTAGCATATAAATGTTCTTTTTATAGCAGCTATTCTTACAGATTTTAGAGTTCTCTTTTCTTAGAGCTTCTCGTTCCTACTTCCTCATTTTTTTATTTAAGTCGGTCCCTTTTCATACCATGGTACCTAAAATACATAAAGTCAAGCAGTGGAATCTTGGGTCTTTCTCAAATTATCCCATGATGCCTGCCTCTATTATACAGGTTTTAATCTGCAAAGTGACAATTACGTGCTTTTTGCCATACTGCCTCTCATGCTTATGATGAGCTCCGGAAAACACATGATTATCTTCTTTCGCATGCCTCTTTAGAACTCTTCTTTGCTATTACACCTACTRGCGCAGAGGAATGACTAGTTACTATATTGACTTCCATTTTTGCTTTGTATTTATTGGYAGTTCTTAGAGTTTGAGACCTCTCTGGGATCTGGCCTGTCCTTGTGGGCTGATGTTGCTTGTCAGTTAATACAATGATAGAAAAAGTGCAACATTAAGCTTCTGCTGTGCTTTAATCTCAGCAGTTCTGCCAGTGTCCCTGAGCAGAGTTCCCCTTTCTGAATCCTACTCGGCACTGCTAAAGAGTATGTGCAGCTCACTGGGTGTGTGGGCATAAAGCCTATAAAGAGCTTTGGAGCAACAACTGGTTTGACACAACACATGCAAGGAACAATTTATCTTTCTGTCTCAGACCAACATACACCATAGGCATGTTTGTTTGTTTTTCTTTATCACTGTCAGGATTTTTAGATTGTTTTTTTTTATGGCTATGGCTATGTTCAACACTGTTTCTTTTAGAACTATTTCCATTTGGATTTCGCATTCATGTACAAAGAAAATTTTCTAAAATAAACTGGAAGTGCACCTGACAGTTAAATGCTTAGAGATCTAAGAGATCACACTCACATTACTGAAAAAAACACAGTAAAATACTGAAAAGTTTTTCTTTAAATATGAATTTTATGAAACAGATAATATTTATAATTGCAGGAACTTCTTGCATTGTTAAGCACCATGGAGCTTGTACATAGAACATTTGAAATGCAGCCATGGGTGATCTGGAAGACTTTAAGTAGCAAGCATGAAGATACACATTCTAGTCAGGACAGGGAAAATTCAGGCCAAAAATACTGGGAGGCACAACTGTTGTTGGACTTGCTGAGGGATTTTCAGTGCCCAAACAAAGCAGGCCTTTTTTTTTTTTTTTTTTTTTTTTTTTTTCCTTAAGATCCCCTTCCAGGCTTTATGAACTCACAGCAAAGTGAAAATAAGTTCTTCTACAGGCTGCAGCTTCTGTGACAGCCTGAAATATAGTAATTCACATTCAGCCAGATTAAAAATGGAGCTTCCTATTGGCTCGAACAGGCAAATTGAGAGCATGCAGTCTGTAAAGTCCTTTCATTTTGGAAAACATGATTTGAGTCTTCACTGATACTGATAATAAAAAAGTCTCAAGATATAAACAAGATCTTATGATGCCGTCAACCTTTTCCGTCAAAGGGTCAGTGGATTCTTTTGAGATTTGGCTAAGAAGAGTTTCTTTCTTCTTCACAAACACATCACTCCCCAGGTAGAGCTGACACCTGCCCATGACAGCTTTTCATATCTCATCTTTCACACCTTGTATCTCCCACCTCATGCACACTCTCTTCATAGAGGCCAGAGCACAGGATGACTCCTGCCCTCCTCCTCTAGGGGTGCAGGACCCCATTCCCAGCACAAGCTCTTCTTCCTCTCCTATCCACTTCTTGGGACCTACAAGCCCATGTTTGACCCTAGGTAGGAGGCAGCTCTGCCCTGCTTCGGCATTTCATTGAGGAGAAAGAGGAGCTGGTTGGCTGACCAGGGATGAAGCCAGAGCCAGGAGCTGGGCTGGAGTTCGGCTGGACTAGGTCAGAAGGGCTCAGCACTGGTGCACTGTACGCTTAGCGCTACTGTAGCATCAGCAAGCAATCATTTCAGTATTTTTGGTATCATCTTCAGCAAGTACAGCGATGTTGCCCCTCACTGTGCCGCTTAGTGTCATGGTAAAGGAAATTTATTCTGTTCTTTATTGCACTTTGTTGCTAATAACTGCATTGAAATGGCATTGTGTAACTYTAGAAGGAGCCTGGGTGTCTGAAAGGTTTGACAAGAGAGGGTTTGGCATCACAGCACCAAAGTTCTCCTGGGACTGGGAAATGATTGTATTAGCTAGATGTTATTGTATTAGCTAGATACAAATTGTGTCAGCCTGTGTGGCCAACAAAAGAGTGGAGAGGAATACTGGCCACACCTTTCTTCAAACTGCTGTTTTGCTTTATCTTCTTCTGCCTGAGACAAGGCAGGAAACACAATTTAGGTTTACATGGGAGTTGATACAGACAGTGATATAAGGCCATGCAGCACATGTACAGAATTAGGAGAAAATGTGAAAGATGAAATATTGCACTACCCAACTCACCAAATCACAAAATCTCTAGTTTCCAAAGAAGTTTCTGAAAACCTCATTGACTGCTGCATTTGGACACTATGCTACTATTATGTTAACAATGTTAGGTAGATACATATTGCTCCCTTTCAAGCAGATTTCACAGGGCTAGCTTCTGAAGTGCTTTGTTTTCTGACTAATTTCAATGATAGCTGATAACAAAATACACATGGAAATTGTAGGAATATGCTTTTTTGAGAACTGTTTTGTAACTGGATCTGAAAACCTTATAGAAGAATCTGCCATCCCCCATGCTAGTTTCCTTACCTTATTGCAAATATTAATAACAACTATCATGTCTATTAGAGTAGCAGGACCAACAAAATAGAGATTTTCACTGTGGTAGTCTCTGATTGAATACCGAGTTAATAGGTAGCTCCTGCCAAGCCCAAGGTTTACAATTTAGATAGACAAGACAAACATGGGAATGAGGAAAAGGGAATGACAGCACAAGCAGAGACAGCTGCATAAGCATTGCCTTTTCAGGGGTGAGAAATTTTCCATTGATGGTTTATCAGTGAAGGTTAAACCTAAGGGGAATGGAAGAGCTTGTGGGAGGACAGGCTGGAAGGAGATAGAGAGGATGAGGTGCAGTTTGAAGCAGAGGAGAAGGTAAGCCAGGACCAGACCAAGCCTCCGATCAGCACAGAGCAAAAAAGTCTGCTGGAAAACTTCCAAAGATTCAAAGGTCCAGAGGTTCCTGGTTTGGCTCCTACTATTCCTATTATCTGGTAKCTGTCTTCCTCTTTTTTGCTGTCCTTCCCTAAAGCCATATGGCAGTAGGATTAAGGTGGGTGAAAAGCACCACTTTTCATAACCTCAAAGTAAGGGCATCTCCTCTGAATCACTTAGTGTCTGGCATTACTGCCACCATCTATTAAGTGCTCCTGTTTTTTATGGTGGTGTTCAAAGGTCTCGGACAAGATGTAGGATCTGCTGTCTGCAAACGTAGTAGGAGGCAGCTTTTCTCTTTGGCGTGCTCACAGAATTGTGTTGACAAAATGGACAAAGAAAATATTCTTGCTCACTTTTTACAAATGGGAAACAAAGAGGTTACATGATTTCATTGAGGTCACATAAAATGTCAGCAGAAGAGAGAAAAGGGAAACTTAATTTTTCCTGRGCCAAAAGCTGCACTTTAAGTCTAAAATCTCTGCAGTCTGGTATGAACAGTAGGGAAGTTAAGGAAAGAGGAAAAAGGATTAGTGACGACAGAGCATACTGACTCACACCTCTTCATATAAAGAGCATCCATCAAAGCTAAGCTTTCACATGGCAGCAGTTAAAAATGGCATGAAGTTCACATTCAGAATGAAAATATTGGCAGAAATGTAGTTTGGGATATATATTTTGTATATTTTGTGTGTTGTTTTTAAGGTCTGTAGCATTGTATCTGACCATCAATGGATTTTATTCTCACAAAATCATGATGAGAAAGAAAAGTTTTATCCTCATCTTGGGAAGGGAGAATTCAGGCACAAGATAGATTAAATAAGTTATCTTCCTAGGAAGTCTGGGGCTGGGTTCAGTAGTGAAACAAAAGCTTTCTGAGTTTTATTCTGTATTCCTAAATGCCCTAAATTTCTTTTACTCAGCTGTATTTTTATGAAACTGAAATCCACTGTACATATTGTTCTCTGTGTGTATGTTGCTCTCTAATTGAGAGAGACATGTATGGCTCCTGCTTTCTTGCTTTGRGAGTTTGTTAGGAGTCTTTTTAACAGAATTAGGAGGAAAATATTGGACCTGCTGCAGGGGTAAGGAGGCTGAGGATGGTGAAGCTGAAGGAACACCTTTTTTGCTCACCAACCCCAGGACTGTTTGGCCATCTGAGTATTCCTAGGAAGCTGTTTGTGCAAGTAGCTGGAGGAATGTGGGTTTGGTGTTGAAAGAAGGAGTATTGGGAAGGGGAGCTTGCAAGAAGCAGCTTCATAAACATTGATCAACAGGATCTGGCAGGATGTGGTCATGATTGCTCCCAAAGGACACCCCCATCACCTCTTTCTCTAGAGTAATGYCCTGCACATCATCAAGTCACACTCTCTTATGGTCTATGTGTTTGTCCTTGGAAGGTTGGATCAAGGGACTGGTTTAAAGGTTGGGATGCTGGAAACCCTTCCTTAATTATCTCACAATTCATTTGGAAGAAATTTCAAACCTCTCCCATAGGTTTCCCTTGCTATTCTTCCCAAGTGAGCATTTTAGGATGCATTCTCTGTATTGGAATGTAGTGATAGTAATATGCTCTTGAGATCTTGTTTATTTTGCCTTTTTCCTCTTATACTGAGTCATAGCACAGCTATTCAGTTTACACCCCCCACCCTGCCTCAAGGATAAAGCAAACCATTGCATACAGTTTCCACTGCTTATAAATGCAGTTTTCCTGAGGCCTTAATCAGCAAAACATTTCAAGACTTAGTTCTACATTTTTCAGGTTGGGGCTCCGAACCTCAGACTGAATTTAGGTGATTACTAATAGGTTCATTAATCTGAAATAAATTCACATTCCTCCTATATGTATTCTAATACCTAGTCAAGAACAAATGATAGGCTTATAAGTGGGCTTGCACCTGATATGCATTTGGGCACTGCAAGTTTAGATGCTAGAAGAAATCTGTAAAGATCTGGGAAAAGGACAGAGTACTGTATGGACATTAAATAGGTCAGTTATCTGTATTTTCTTACTCATACTTTGAACATTTTCTGTGAGTTCATAGCCTTCAATTGTCAATTATTTGATAGCTGTGTAGACAAGTATACATTGTATCCATTGTCTTATGGGAAAGAACAACCCATCATCCTAAACACTGTAAGTTTTACTCACCTTATCACTGCAGGAGCACGTTGTGCCCTGTTAGCTGGTATCACAACAGAGGCTTTGCTTATGTAAAGTTAGACTTCAGCATTCAACACAATGAGCACACTCTTACAACTAGTTTATACAACGATTGTTGCCATTTTTCACAATGAGCAACATATGCCTGTATATAAACAGTCAACATAGYCTAGAAGAACTTGAAATTCCCATCTGGATAGTGTATGTGTCTCTCATATCCAGGAATTTTTCATACATAAGATACTCTATCAAAAAGTGATCTTTTTTTTTCCTGTAATTTGTGGAGAATGTTTGTGCACGGGATCCTTTTCTTTATTTCTGCTTACAGCTCAAATCTTCCAGGTGTCGTAATTTATTTTTAATTTATTTTTTAGGTAATCGTCAGTTTCCCAGGAGTCTTTCAAATTGTCAGTCATTTTTATCCGATCTAAAGACCTTCTCTTTTGTAAAGCACTTTCTACCATGTTATGCTATTTTAATTTTTTTTTCTCTGATTGTTGGTCTGTTTCACCCCTTGCAATGGCAGGAGAATAAACATGGTAGGTTCTGAGAGATTTGGTTTTATCATGAGAAAAGAAGGGCTTTGGCATTAGCTGGCTCCTATGTCTATTCAAGGTCACAGAATCAAGCATAGAAATGAGAGCATCTAATCACAACMATCTTCTCTCAGAAGAGTAACTACCTTTGAATACTATCTACTCACAAACTTTTCTGCCACTCTAACCAGTGTAGTACATTCAAATGTAAGCAGTATTGTTACCACAGGAAGGACTATAAGGAATCATAAAATCAGTAAGGTTGGAAGGGACCTCTGGAGATCATCTAGTCCAACCTCCTTGCTCAGCAGAGTCACCTACAGCGTGTTAGACAGGGTTGCATCCAGGCGGGCCTGGAAGATCTCCAGAGAAGGAGACTCCACAACCTCCCTGGGCAACCTGCTCCAGTGCTCYGTCATAATAATAAATTTATTTCTAGACACTCAGCAATTAAAATGTAGAGAGGAAAAGGCATAAAGACGTCAAGGCTGTGCTTGAATATACCAGCTGCAAAGCAAGCAAGTTGGGGAGAGTCAGTGTCTATACACAGTGTCAAATCTCCGGTTGTGGCAGCCTTTATAGAACCTACTTTGCAGATAAGGCTAATGTTTTCAATTAGGCTATATTTTTTTCAGCAGTGACTATCTAACCCTGCTAACTTTGGGGTTAGTAAAAAAGTGAGCTTGTATGAGTCATCTTTGAACTTCATCTTCTACCTCTTTGTCCATGGTAGAGCTGAAATATGACTATAAGTAACTCTGAGGAAGATAAAACTAATACATCTAAGACAAACGAGAAATACAAAGCACCAGAGGGGAAAAACTCATTATTTGCATATAATGTGTATATAATATTATGTGTATATACACAATATATTGTGTATAATCATACAATATGGTTACCCTTAACAGTTAATGTGCCTGTATAGTCCAGGCTCAAAATTTTAGCAAGAATTATTTTTCATTCGAAAAAGAGCATTTGCAGATTCTGTAGTACCTAATAAGACAGGATATTTTGCCAGAGGAGAACCTAACCGTCTGTAGCTCATCGCGTCATAACTTGGATGCTTATCTCAGAGCTGGGAGATTAGATTTCAGCTTTCAAAGCTGTTGCAGGGAGATTTCATCTCTCTCTCAGTTTGTGCTTTTGCATATACCCATCTCTACAATTCATTCATTATGTACTATATAGGTAGGAAATGACAAATGACTGAAATCTTGAAAACTTTGATAGATGCTAAAACTGTTTTCTCAGTCTGAATAACAATAATAATATGATGTTTTGTTTTTACTAAAAATAAGCACAAAATTTATTGATGGCTTTCACTAATGTTTTGTGAACAGTCAGCATGTCAAACTCAGCCTAGTGTGCACTTCTAAAATTGTCCATTCTTGTGTACAGACTGTTCCGGACATATGTTTTATTAACCTTTTCTGCCAAGTTTCTCACTGTTGCTGTCACTAGTCCATCTCTTTTGCTGGCATCCATGGTAGCAATCACGTATTATCAAGTAGGTCTGCTGAGAGAAGATGAAGTGGCATTGTAGGGCCAAGTGAGATTTTAATATTTGATTGAACTGATAGAAATCAAACCAATTCCACACTGCTCTCCCCATCACCATAATATCTTCTGGAAGATATATTACTGAAAGTAACACCCAACTGTCACGTGAGATTTCTTCTTCCCGTCTTCTTTAGAGTGAAGTAGACATACCCAGGATATAATGATTAAATTGAATACTTTCTAGGGAGTGAATTTTTCCCATGCTAGAAAAGCCCTTATCCATATCAAAAAGAGATTTTGTAAAACTGCTGAGCATAAAATAGGAATTGTAGCATCATGCAAAGTGAAATGAAAATGTTAATAACTGATGGTAGTTTCCCTTATTTGTTCTGCTATTAGAGCTGAACTTGTAGCCACCAAGAAAGCCTTTTCTTGCCAAAAAAGCCTGGCAAAGATGAAAATTCAGATACACTGAAGAGATTAGGAGGGAATGCTGAAGTATGGGTGTGGGTGGAGATGTCTGAAGGGATGTGTGAATCTGTCTTGTGCAGACAATCTTTACATACTAGAAAAAATAAATGTAGTCAAAGGGATAAATATTACCACCAACTGAAAAAAAAAGCACAGGAAGAATGCTCTCAAGCACCTGGCAGACAAAAATGCAGGAAATGTTTGTTCTTATGTGAGTCCATGCATTTAAAAAAGAAGAAAAAATTACTCTGTAAGGATGACAGCATAGACATAAACTATAATAGGAGTTATAGAGTAATTAAAGAAGAGTGCATACCTCTGATAATAATAAAGGACTGATTCCCCTAAACACTATGTAAGGATCAAAATCAGTGTCTGTTCTGGACAGTATCCTTGGAAATGATTCAGATACGTTAAATTAGATAGAAGTGGTTGTATATCTGGAGACTTTTATTCCYAAGATGACTGTGTTTGAAAGAGTTACTCTGACAGGATTTGCACAAAAGAGAGTGGCAGAAAGATGTTGGAGTTAAAAAAGAAAGTCTCTGCATCAGTGAGAAGAGATCACAGGCAGCCTTGCTTGAAATGTTTGGATATGGACCTTCCAGCAACTGAGTTACCATTCAGATCTTGTTGTCCACAGCTGTCTGATGAACCTGACCTATAATACCTGTGCCAGGGAATGTGCCTGATTGGATAATTGGATAACTTTACAATCTCTTTTAAGGGTTAAAATCAAGCCTAAATGTCAGAAGAGGGGGCTCAGATGCAGTTGAAATGACAACGGAGAAGATTAATATTCAACCTCTGCCATTTACAAGTCTCTAGGGCTTGACAGCTTCTCACTAGAAGTCTATAAAATGCTTAGGCATGATTGCTACACTTTGGGAAGAGCCAAATTCTTGAATTCTCTGAAGGGAACCAAGAAAAAAGAAATTATGTTCATCATATATAATTCACTCCCATGAGAAGGTTACTGAGTTGTTTGTATATTTTATATCAACTCATATCAGTTCTTAAAGTTGGCAATAAAACCGTTACCAAACCTTTGGCAAGTAACTATGAAAATGTTCTGCCAGACACCATTAATATACATCAGTCTTGTTTCCTTTACATGAACCAGAAGACTATTTTCCTGAGGTGAATCACAAACAGTTTTTTTCCTAATAGACTTTTTTTTTTTTCCAAGCTTACCATATGCCAATAAATCTAGGATAATTCATAGATTCATAAAGGTTAAGGCCAGAAGGCATGATTAGGTCATCTGCTCTAACCTCCTGTACATTTCAGACCAGTGCATTTCACACAGTTACTGTTGTTACTTGCTCATTAACTGGTGTTTGGCAAAAGCACATCCTCAAAAAGTTACCTAGTCTTGATCTGGAGCCATCAAGAAATCCACCACTCCCTGGGACGTTTTTTCCCCCTATCAATTAGTCACTCCCACAGTCATAAAAAATGGGCTTTTCTTTCTAGACTGGATTAGTCTGGCTTCAGCTCTGAGTCACTGATTCTTGGTATGGTATGCTTTTCTCCACTAGGTTAAAGATCCTCTTAGTGGCTGTATATAGAGAGCCTGAGACAAACTTAACAGACAAAATTGGAAACATTTTGAAAATATATTGAAAATAATTCAAAAAAAAAAAAAAAAAAAAAGGAATTATTTTGAAATTTCAACCTCCAGTCTTCTAAACTGAACACATGCCAAGGAAATATCCTGAAGCTCCTAATGGAGCAATACTTTATCACTTGACACTAGTCCAGTTAAACTTGTTGAAAATACTGATTTGAATTCAGCTTTTCTGAAAGTATGGACATACCCAGAACTGAGGTTTACCTTCATGATTATCTCAGTCACAGACAGAGAATGTAAAAAAGCAAGAAACTTGTTCCATGTAATATTTTCTCAGGTAATCAAACAAATATAAGAAATTTCAAATATGMAAACTCCTCAGCCTTAGCTGCTTATTCTGTCAGGCTGCAGTTTATTGTTGTTATTGTTCTGCTTACAGTGCTGTGCAATAAACCATATTAGTGAAATGGTCCCATTTGTAAAGAAGCAAACAGGGAAATTGTTTGTTGAAGTATAAGGGAAAATGAGAATCTCTTAGTGAAACAATCTGATTAAGGGAGAACAACAGCAATAAAACCCAACTTTTTGGATGCTTAAAAAAAATGTAACTCAGATTATTCCATAGGCCCTTCTAACAACGTAGCCCCAGAACAGTGTAGGCCCAGAACACAGAACAAATGATAGGGCAATAGAATGTGGTTCAGGGACGGAAATAAGTGGAAGTAAACGGAAATAAGAGGAAAGTGAAAAATGAAGGACTGTGGGAGAAACTTCACTATTGGAGAAATAGTTATGTGGAACAGCAATCTGATATAAAGGATAAGAACTAAGATATAAACTTAGTAGGAATCAATAAAATTTGTAATAACTTTTTTTTTCAAGGTAGACTTATTATGCTAGAAAATTTTATTTTACGTTAGAAAATTATACTGTAATTAGCCTACATCTAAAGGCAGGTTGTAGAATCAATTTTAGTAATATTTTGCTGYTTTTGTCTACAAAGTACCTAGAAAGTTTCCTTGAACAAGCTTCAATTAGAGTAGTAAATATTCTTACAGCCAATTTCCCCCAGTATTATAACTGGTGGCAATGAAGATATGAATTCTTTGGCAAAAAAGAAAAAAAAATATTTAAAATGAATATGCAGCTCCATTTACCTTATTTATTCAAGGGTAGACTATTGTCTTTCTTCTTATCTGCTGCTCCTGACAAATTCAGAGCCTAACAGTAGAWGTTCCAGGTTATACCTGCTTCAACAGGAAGTTATAAACCTCTTAGCTTGGCTTCTTAAAAAAAAGAATTAAAAAATAATTATTGTTTTTTTTTGTCACACCATCTGAAACTACAAATATTATGAGGCAACCTCTCACTGAGCATGGTCCTTGAAGCAATCCCTTACTGTCGTTTTTGCTCCATGGTCTTTCTTCATGATCTCCTTCTGTGAAAGAGGATACTGCAGGTCTTCAGGGGATCACTTATGGGGTCAGTTTTTCTCAGTCATTCCCCCACGCTGAAAGCCTTCATGCTTTATTTCTCCTCTTCCTGTAGACTCTTGGGTTCACTGTCAGGTCTCCTGGAGCTCTCTCAATGAGCACCTCTGTCCCTCATTGCCCCTTGCAGAGCTTGTTTATGGTCTCTTCCAGGTTGGGGCACCTCCATAATCTCAGACTATCTCCTCCGGGAGACAAAAGAGAGTACAGAGATACTGTTGGTTTCAAAAGGACCAAAGAGATCAGGTTACCAAAGAGATGAGATATGAAGTAGGTTTAAAAGATTGCTTCCAGAGCTTTGAAAATCTCCTCTTATTTCCTTGTGCTTGACAGCTCCAGAAAGTTATTTAGAGTGACTTTTTGTGGCTGAACTTAATGTTAAGTGATCCTTATATGGGATTCACTTGATATATGTTTGTATCTTGTCTAGAGACTCTTTACAACCAGTTGAGAAAAATGAGCTCTTTTTGAGTGCAGCTTTTCCCATTCTATGGCAGAGTTTTAAGATGAAATACTTGAATTGCATCCCCAAAATACCTAATTCATAGATCTGAATTGCTCTTGTACCTTCCTCATGCATACGGCTTGCCCCATGATAAAACTTAGGGCAGCTTTTGTGCTGCTTTATGCTGTCTTCCATGAGCTAGGAGCTGCCAGGCTGCCATGTACATGCCCCACTAACCATCAAACCATTCTGCTTAACCCAGCTGTGCACATCATAGCACCAGCAAAGAAGATGACGACGACACTTAGCTTATATTTTCAGTCTAGAAGTATCCAGAGTAGCTGAAATCAGTGTGTCTACACCCATCTCTCCCATCAGCTCTGCTCATTTCCACCTCTCAAGCAGCAACATCTCTTATCTTTGTGACAATGACTGACAGAGTCACATAATCAGGGAGGCTTCTCTGCAAAGGCCATGCGGAGAGCGAGGGCTGCATTTCTGGGCTGCAGGTTTTATGGGAGGTTTTGAGCCATGCAGTCTCTTTTCCTCTTCATAACATCGTGCCAGACACAGCTGGGAGAGAGATCACAAATCAGCATTGTATAGATGCTGAAAGGAGGAAGGGAGTCTATAGTAGGAGCCATGTGTGAAAGATGAGAGTTGACAGGCGTGTGATTCTCAGCTTGGCCTGCCTGGTCTCTTCCCTGTCCTCCAGCACTGCRGAAACTTGTGGAGATGTCTCTTTTGGGTTCAAGAGGTATGAGAGTATGGTGGGAATTTTAACCCCTGTYTTCCTCCTAGAGGTGACCCATAGACCTAAGAGAGTGAGCTAAAAGATATATTCAATTAAGAGTAAAAAACTATTTGAAGGGAATTAAAAAACAAAAACAAAAAAACTCTCCCCACTCTGCTCTCGACCTTCCTTGCCTGATACCTGCAGTACCTTGTTAGATTTAACAGCAACTTAACAACACTTTACAAACGAACGTAAAAGGGGGAAATTATCCTTACTTGCAGCATTCTGACCCATTTGATGTGATTACCACTGCTGTAAATCTGGGTAAACTCTGTAATTTCAAACAAACAGYGCAAACTTTGAGACCAAAATTTGTTCTGCTAGTCCAGAATCCCTTGGGAACTTTATTGGAACCAATTTGGGGAATRTGATCTCTTTAAAATACTTAAAATTCCCTTGAAAGTTCTGACAGTTTTTTTAAGCAATCAAACTGTTATAGTTACTCCTGCCTAAGGTCAGGTGAATGGGACATACGTCCTCCAGAGATCCCTGTCAATCTAAATCTTGGAAGGYAGAGCTTCACTCTAGCTCTCCTCCCCTTCCCTTCCCTTATATGACTTGAGAGGAAGAGACAGAAAAGGAGAGGAGGACGTGTTGCTCTTTTCATCAGCTCTTTTTACAGTAGTCAGATTTAGTGCCTGTAGAAGTCATTTGTACAGCAAAAATGAGCCATTTTGCAGCACTAGAATAATTCTATTGTACTGTATTTCTGAAGAGTAGCAACGCTCATGGCTATTACTGTTAAATAGATTTGAATAGGAATTTTAGGCTGTATTTTAGGCTCAGTACATTATTCTAAATGAAAATAACACACTAATGTGTGAGTGATTTACACCAACATCAGCTGTCTCTGGGAAAAGTTAATGTTTGTTCTCATGCTTTCATTTTCCTGGGTGGAAGATTAAGTTCACATATATTTTCTGATTTCTTTCTTGAAGTGGTTTCATATTAGCATAATATTTTTGTTCCCACAATTTCACTCTCACATAGATTAGTAAGCTGGAACACACCGTTTTTGAAACATGCTTCTTATTCATGGAATGTGTTATTCAGACTTCTTTCCACACTCACAGCACACAAGCATAACTGTTGAAAGCACATTTTCCCCTTTGCTATAAGCAATRCTCTTGCTTGTTTTCCTTTAGATGACTGTGTAAGGCTGTTGAGAGGACTGCATTTCAGTGCTCAAGAACTGGCTTTTTTTTTATAAGCCAAATACTGTGTTTAAGGAATATTGCTTGTAAATGTAAGTCGGAGGATTATTAACTGGGAACAGAATTTGGCCCTACGTAAAGACTGATTTGGTATATACTATTAGGAGACCTGTTATCAAAACCATGTCAATGACTGGAAACCAACTTACGTGAACATGTTACTTTAGGGTAATGAAATGCTGTGTATCCTGCTTCTAGGAAAGGAAAGCTATTTGCCCAGCAGTGAAAAAGCTTGTTCAGAGTTTTACTTACAGGTTACCACACTGCGAAGGGTTTAGACATACTAGGRGTTCAATGAGCTACTTGTGCATTTTAACCACTCACAGTTTAACACCTTTTGGAGTAGGAACTGATGCCTCACATCAGTGGCCTAATCACTTGTTCAGAAGGTCTTGCTCTTTTCTCCATCTTCTCTCTATCTTGATTTATCTGCGTTTTTTTGCGGTGTGGTAGAGTTTCATCATGAATTGGAAACATTCCCTGCTGCCTCCTCTCATTCCTTGAAGAGTTGCTGCCCTGTGCTAGAGTTTTTCTCCTGCGAAAAGAGATGTGAGTCTCTTCTCCAAGCTCCCCTCCCCTGGGCTACGACAGGCAGTGAAACCAGGCTTGCTTTATCATACTTGAAGAGGAGAGAGTGCCTGGCTGTTAAAGTGAATCTTCCTTAGGCCTCAGCCTTCTGGGTTAAGAGCCCATCCTGTGGCCTGTGTCTTCTTCTCTCCCAACCTTTCTCGTGGGCCYTCTCTTGCTCACAGAAAGTTGCTGTGAAGCTAACTGCTGCTGCAGAGCTCCATGACTATTTTAGATAAGTTATTCTGCTGATAGTATCAGCATAGTGTGATAGATCTGGGTGCCAACTCAAAGAGATGAAGTTATTAAATATATGCAGGAGTGCAAGCTTTTGGCAGGAGAAGGCAGGATAGAAATTATAACAAAATTTGAGGTTAATTTTTAGCATAAATAAGATAGGCAGAAAAGTCATTATTAAGATGCAAAATGGAAATCAGTTCTAACAGTTAATTAAGGAAAGTTTTCTGGCCATTTGGTATTAATGGAAATAATGATATGAGAAAACAGTAAAGATTTTAAATTGGAAATATCAAGACCTTCAATATTCGTTTCAGAGCTAGCACAGACATTAATAAATAACAGATTTACTTATGTTCTATTTTCTGAACTCACAACAACTCTTTCAATTTCTTAAATGATTTCCCTTTAATGAGCACTCAGGYGTTCAAAGTATTACAGGAGCATATTGACTTAGCCATGCTACTGAATATGAACCAGGAAGTCTCAGGATGTCAGCAGGCTTGCCTCCACTTTCACAAATACTTAAAAACTACTCATCACTTCCTCTGCCTGCAAATGGAAAAATAACATTTTTATCTGAGATTATACAGGAGTTTTCAGAAATCTGTCCCAAAGTATCAGCCTATTTAATCTCTGCCTCTCACTTAAAAGAGCTGTCATTTAAGCCCAAATTTTTGGTTCCAAATGAAGGGAAATGAAAAGCTTCTTAGGAGTTCAAGCGACTAGGGGAGGCAGTGGGGAGTGTTTGTTGGGGTGTGTCCATGGAAATGACATCTTTACTGGAGAAGCAAGAAGTAGCACTGCAGGCACCGGCAGAGACAGGAAAGCTGAGGGAGAAAGGGGCAGAATATGAGCACTTTGGGAAAGGCTCTGGCTGAGTGCACAGAGATACAGTGCCATCATGTTCTGATCCGACTGATCTTCTGTGTTGAGGGAAAAAAGGCATTCTGAATTTCTTTTAAACAAGGTTGCATCAAAGGTATCTCAGGTCCATCACTAATTTGTCTACCCAGTTGGAAACACATACAAACACACTAGTTACAGCGAGACACTTGAGTCAAAGGTATAGCAGTAGTAACAAAGTCCTTGGAAATGAAGACTTGAACCTAGATAGCATATTCTTGCAGATTTCTACTGGAACTAAACCACTTTAAATGACTGGTTACCAAGCTTGTTACCATCAAGTAGCTTTTTTTTTTTCTTTCTTTTTTTTTCTTTTTTAATGTGTGGCTATATGCAAATGTTTTGATACTTTCTTAAATAATAGAATTGCAAAACTTATCAGGACCTTTAACATCTGATCATGAGCGAAGGAACAGGTGGCGTTTTGAAGGCCACAGTTCTACCCACAGCTGAGGTCCATAATGTACTGCTCACTCTTGCTGAAATCTGAAGGTTTTGCTCCATCAGCTCCTTATCCTCCCTCCCACTCTCACCCATTTTCTTTCTGTTCTTTTTTTTAGTCTCAGCCATACCATCCTATTCCCATTTTGGCAGGTTAGTTTTCAGCAAGATTAGACTGGCTCACAGAAGGCCAGTGAGCACAGAAGGAGCTCAAGGAAGCACAAGAAAGACAAGAATATGTGCCCACAAGAATATGTGCCTGGCTGTGTGGTTGGTGCATGTCCTCCCTCTTTCCCCCCTATTCTTGATGACTGGTGATTTCTACTCATCCAATACAATGCAACTGTACGTGAACATGCAAATACACCTTCCCTTCAAGTTAGATGTRATCAGAGGAGCAATGCTCATCGAGCAGCTGTTCAAGCTATAGCCATGGCAGATAAACAGAAAGGTCTAGTTTGAATTTGCTTTATGCCTTCTGMTGTTGCTACATCTGCATTTCTACAAGAAAACATGAAGTTTGAAACGTTCTCGTTCAAAGAATGAGCTTCCTTTCACACCTTGTTTGTTAGGAGCTGGACAGATGAATAGCTGCGGTCTCGTAAAGGTGAGCAGGTAGCGACACACAAAACACTACATCAGATCTGCTCAGGAGGCATGAGCAATAGCGTTCCAGTGAGGACAATACAGCTGCTGGCCCAGGAATACATTTCTGTGACATTGAATTTTATTCACTGAGAGTCTGTCGTCTTGATTTCTACTCTTTGAGCACATACGCTATCTGAGGAGACAGTTAAGTCCTGTCTGCACTATGCAAGTAACTAAATTTAATATCTTTTATTTTTTTGCTTTCAGGTAGGATGTAGCTGTTTTTGTATTAGAACACTAGCTAACTCCACCTTTCTGTAAGGAACAAAACAATATTCTAAATGGTCTGTTAAAACTTGCTCTATTTCTATCCACTATAGTAAGTATAATCAAACAATACTTTAACAGCAGGCATTTACAAACAGATTTTAAGTAACAGCAATTGTTTATTATACCTGTGCATCTGTTGTTAAAATACAGATGGAGACATTCCCCAGAAAAGGCTAGCTGTTCAGCAGTCATAAGGTGGCACAGATTGGTGGAATTAATAGAATTGCACTCATCACAGCTAAGGATCTGGCTCTTRTTTATCTTTTCAGCAACTAAAATATTTCTTGAGAGAAGCTCCACCAAAGAACCACTCAATGGGCATGGTTTTCTGCAATTGCAAGCAATAAACAATGWCACCATACTATTCTTCCTAGAGACTAATCAAATTTCATTTTAAAATCTATTAATATTTTTGTATCTAGTACACTTTTTGGGAGGCTGTTTAAGACCATTAGACTGCTTGTGGTTAGAAGCCTCCTTCTAACTTTCAGCTCAAATTTGTTGCAGGACACTGCTTACCCATTTTGTGGCAACACTGAGTTTTTAAGTTGCCTAATTTCTCTTCTCCTTTGAAAAAAAAGGAATCATCATCCCTCTCACCCTTTCTTTACTGGACTAAACAAGCCAAGCCTTTTTGGTTCTTCTCAGAGGATCTCAGAAGGCATCCTATTCCTCTAATTACCCAGAAACTCTTCTTCTTGCAACCAATTCTCACTGACATTCACTTCCCTTGAGTAAGTCTGACCCAAACTGTGCAGAACATGCTGGTTTACCCTCTGTATGCTGACACAAGTGTTTTTCTGACTGAAGGCATACATCAAAGGTTTTGCATTTGCCTTTTTCATAATTGGACCACTAGCAGATCCTAGGAAGCCTTGTGTTTAGTGAGTATTACCATGCTCTCCCTCTCTTTTATCATTTTCAGAAGTTAATCTTTCAATTTATAGCAGATGTTTTTGTTACTTGTTCTCGGATTCAAGGCCTTGCACTTAGTGCCTTTTAGATGTGTAGTTCTCAAGGTCATCCAYTTATTTCTGCTTGGTATCTTCAGCCTCTCCTGTCCTGAGGATATCCTTAATTTTGTGTGGGGCTAGCAAATTTCATACCTCTGTGCTAAGAAAAARTATTAAGCAGGATCAGCCTCAGTTTTGCACAGTCAGAAGAGTCACTTGGAACCAGACTTCCAGAAGTATTTAGATAGCTAAGATGAAGAGAAATTCATTGAAGGGTTTTCAAAAACACTTAAGGTGTTTTTCAYCCCCACTTAAGGTGGGGTGAAAAATGCAGCAAAGTTCTGGTGTGTGATTGTAAAGCACTTTCCATCTTTTCTGAAGATGAAAAATATTTGTTTTGAGTGAGTGGATATAGACAGGATAAAAAAAAAAAAAATTATTAGATACATAAAATCTTCCTGGATTCCTGTCTACATCTCTAGATACTGAAATATCTTTCAAAATATTAGAGGAGATCACGTTCCCTTCAGCCAGTGCTGTACCTGGGGCAGGTATTACGGTTGAAGACTGGGCAACACAATCAAGTGAGAAAATGTGTTTATTTAAATTTCTGTGGAACAATTTTGTAGACGAGAATGGAATTTGGCAACAGCAAGCAGAGCTGCTCCCAGAATCACAGGATACTAGAAAAATACAGTAGATGCTCTGCTAAAGAAATGTGATTCCTATTATTAAAGAGATGTTTTTGGTTTGAGTGTGGTGGGTAAGACATACTTTACTGAACTTTAACTGTAGCAYGTAGGTGGAAGAAGTAAAAACAATTTAGAAAAGCGGAATGTACTATAGTTCATTTCTTGAAGGAAGAACTTCTTCCCACAGATGAAAAGATTACTCTAAGCTACTATTTTCTATTCCAGGTAATTCACTGAATTTACTGTACAGAACGTAACTGATGACAAAACAGGCCACACTGAAAGAATATTGTTGAAATTCAAAAGTTAGGATGTGTTACCACTGTGCTTYGTTACTGCAGCCAGTTCCCTTATGCACAAACATTATTGCATAGTTTTTAATTGCGTAAACACTCTGCTTTTTCCGAAGAGCTTCTTCAGCACTGCTTGAACAGAACAGCCAGCACTGATGGAACAGGCAGGCAGCCCGTGGTTTGCTTTCACCTCACTGTTCTGTGTGGCTGCATGCTTTGTAACCCTCCTTTAAAAACAGAATTACTAATTTCCATCTGGGCTTCCCTCACTGCTTTGTGAGACTGTTTTTTCAGCATGGGATTGTGAAGTTGGAGGGTTTATTTTTTCTAAAGAACAGAAAAATTAAACTGAAAGTGTCCATTGATTTTTGGTGTCCAAACGGAGTTCCTGAGGAACTGATTTTTGACAGTACCTGTATTTACTATATAAAACTTTCTATGTTCAAAGTCCAGCTCCCGCTAACTTTATCTTYAAGGCATGACACTTTTCTAAATCTGATCTCTAGTACTTGTTTTGGAGTGTCTGGGATTTCTGGTTGTCATTAGGGTTAAAAGATTTCCCTCAGATCAGTCTTCAGCCAGAAATGGTCATAGGGCCACAGAAAACTCAGGTTCAATTTTTGTTCCCTTGCCACATAGTACACAAGCTTTTGTTAGTGCCAGCTTTGCAGAAGGGTGGTGAGGAAAGTTTCACTGCCTTTTTCTTCAAAGGTCTCTGTTTTGTCCTGATGCACACACAGTAGGGCATTTTTGAAAACCTGAACAGCAAAAATGCCACTTGGCCAGGCCTGCTTCTGATTTACAACTCAGAAACAGCTTCATAAGAAGAGCCAATTTATACATTAAATTTGGCTTTGGCTTAGTGTAATGATAACTGCAATGGATTGATTGCTTCATTTGAATTGTCCCCATTTTCCCTTCTCCATTCTTCCCTATGAATGTATGTTCATTGCTTATGTGTAAAAAAGGAAAATTTTCCTCTTTAAATATCCTTATTAAATTCTTTCAGGTTCTATGTTTGAGGTATGTCATATTTGGAAACTTTTCAGGGTTTTCCATACTGCTGGCTACTGTGCAATGTACATTTTTTTTTTTTTTTTACTGCTAAGCCGTCCTATATGAGTTAAAATTCTTACTTTTTACAACATTTTAAAGGAGATAATTTTGTCATTAATCCAGAAACTTTGCAGCATACCACATCACAATTCGCCTCCTACTCGTTCTTTAAGGCAATCAAAAATTCCAGATGTTTTCCTGCAACATCTGGTTCCCTGGCACACGCTTCTGAAGTAGTGCTTGCAGCCTTAAAGTTATGTCTTGGTTTTGTTATTTAGTTTATTGATGGGTTGTTGGAGTCATTGGTGGCACAGACAGCAGTTTGCTAGACGGCTACTTCAAGACTGACATGGTCCTGCAGATCTGCTGTGACTCTACTCAGAAATTTTTGGTACTCAGGAATGTGACGAGCTCAGCCACCTCAGCTTCCTGTCTTGCAGAAGTACGTGCAGCAGTATAAAAGCATACGGACCCAAAAGTGTTCCCTGCTCCGCCTCAGAAATGAGGAAGTTGGCCTCATGTCTAAATAATTAGCAGTTTTCTTGCCGAACACACTGTTAGGCTTTTGGAATCACAGCATCAGACTCTGTCCTGGGGGAAGGAGACAAAACACACAGGGAGGGAGCTGGGGAGGGCCATACTGCCACAGTTTTCTTTTTTCTTTTTTTCTTTTTTTTTGTTATATGCCTCATCTTGTAACTTTTACTTATGTAAAATCTTACTTCACTCATATCTCCTATCTATTCTCTGACCACCAAGCTAAACGGCCAGAATGTCTTTCAACCACTTTCTCACAGGGTATACACAGTGCAACAGGTCTTACAATACACTTGCTCTCTTTATATTGATTGATAGATTAGCTTTAACATAAGATTTAAGGGTCCTGTACTAGGGGGTTAACAACTAGCTTCTAGTATTCCAGTTGAATGTCTGAACTTCTGGATTTTGCCTTTTTCAGGAGAGGAGAAGGTCTTGCTTTCATTCCTTTGCATTCTTCTCAACATCTCAACATTCCCCACAACCCCTGAAAAAAAAATCTAGAAAAGTTCTGTGTTCATCCCAGTGGGGAGAGAAACAAACATTGCAATGATTTTTSTGGAGTGTAAAAAAACCCTTCCTCCCTGTTTTAACAGTAAAGATACTGTCATCTAATGCATGTGCTACTGCTAGCAATATGTCCCAGCCAGGGGCATGTACTGCTTTCTTTTCATCAAAGCAGCAGAGAGAAATGGCTCTGTGGAACATACTCTGCAGTCACTTACTGAAACCTCAGAGAATGGCTCTGAATTTCCTGTTTTGAGCAGTTTTGCTGCCCCAGCAGAAAGGTTCATGAAGCTGGCATGAAGCAACCTGATCTCCAGCACACTCTTCCCATATGGGCAGGATGTGGCTCTCTATGTCTTGTCTTCTCCTGGTTATTTATTTGTGGAACTAAGTCTTTCATACTGACACAGTATACTTGAATGCTTTTATATAAGCTTGGAGACATACAATTTATAGTCCATAATACCATCARTTCCTTAATTCAAAATGTGTTTGCCTCCTCGTATCATTGTTGGTACTATCTGTGCATTATCAGAGAGCTGTTTTTCAGTTAGTTTCTGCTGACCCTTGTGGCTGATGCTGGGTTATAGCTTTTCCGGAGTACTTAACTGAGAATTTTAGCTTACACACAGTGGTGAATTAAATGGGGTGGCTGAAGCAGATACCTCTTCTGCCTAACTTGTATGCTGGTGGTTGCTCCCCATGGAGCAGATAATTGAATAATTTATAAATTGGATCTGAAAATAGCTTGGTTTAATAAGCTAGCTGTAAACTTCAACAGCTCAGAATCTTCTCCAAGAACTGCCCAGTTATCCCTGTAAGGGTAGCACTCCTCCAGGAAAGGATGGGGCAGATGGCAAAGCATCATGCACATTTCAGCCATCTGACTTCAATGTCCTACTGCATGCAAGTACGAAGCCTTAGATGTTTTATAGTGTCATTTTGTTTTATGGCAAAAAAACATATGAAAATTATTTAATGAATTAAATAATGGGAAATAAACAAATGACCTAAATACGTATGAGAGAATAAGCATGASAAAAAGACACTAGAGACCAGCATACATGGCCAAAAGAAGGAAGGGAAAGATGAAGACCTCAAATGTAAAGCAGATAAGGCTGTAGCCAGGAGGTCTTCTGCAATTAAATGTGAACTTGTTCTGTGTTTTTGGTCCTCTGGCCAGGTGGGATACTATTAAAGATGGCTGCTTTTTAACCTAGCCAAACCTCAGTGTATGCTGTTATGCCAGAACATTTTGTACCTGTGCCATTTGGATGCAGAAGTCTYTTTGCTTGGAGGTATTTTTGGAGATTAGGAGGCCAAGGATTTCTCCATATGTCCTGAACATCACCTTGAAGACCTATCATGCCTCTCTCTCGTGAAATGTTGCTTGGAGAAGAAGTATGCTCATTTTTTTCCAGGTCATTTTTCTCACAATGCAGCTCTGATGTGCATGATGCTGTCATCTACCTCATCCTTTCTTGGAGGGATGCTGCCCTCGCAGGGATGACTGGGCAGCTCTTGAAGCAGATCCTGAGCTGCTGCAGTTTACAGAATAAGCAGAAGTCAACCTCAGACAATAGAACGGAGTGAAGTAACTTGTCATAAGTGATGGTTTAATGTCCTACTCCTCATTTGGGCCAGAAGCCCAAGGCTGAGTCTCCATTGCCTTGCAAATTTTCGTGCTGAACACAACAGTGAGGGACACAGATTGGGACCCTGGCTGAACTATTCAAAAAGGCACAGTAAAACATACAGGTAACAAGTTTATGTGCTAACAAAAAATTTCTAACAGTTCTGTCAAAAGATGTACATGAAAGAGTGGGAAGACTAGAAAGACCAAGGAGATGAGGAGTCCACGCCAACGAASAAACACAGAGATGCAGAGCTGAGCAAAGGCCACGGGGAAGGATTTGTTTTACAAATGTTAGAGCTTTGGTAGACCTTGACAATATTCATGCTATGTAGTATCTGTGCTATTGTGAGATGTCTGAAATGGAACGGTTGTTTTATTTAAGCACATAAATTCASCACTGAATACAGTTTTTTTTGTCCAGTACAGATAAGGAGCCTGCCATTGGGGATGAGTCAGAGTACTGGAGTGACAAATTCCTTATCTGCACCACGTTCCCATAGAAATGTCTGCTTCTGAATCAAAGTTACCAGTGTTGGGATGCTAGCTTCTCCTCTCACTCTCAGTATTGTATCAATTATTAGAACCCTTTACTTTCAGCAGATTTAATTAGTATGGTGCTAAATATGGTACTATGGCAACATGCCTACCCTAGGATTCCCTATGCTGCTAAGCCCAGTGCAGCTGAACTAATACAAAGRCTAATGGGAAAGTTCTAATGACCATTATTAAAACTTAAATACCGGCCTTTTAATCTGACACTCCACAGGCTGCCAGTTGTTTCCCTGGGATGTCCATGGAGTAGTTTAATGCAAAATAAACTTTGCAGTCAGCGGAGCTGCTTTACAAATGTTCTGTAACACTGAAAATCTTCAAAACTCCCTGAGTATAGCATTCAACAAATGATATCTGACCAGTTTTCCCCTACCAAAAAAAAGTTTAATGTGCACATACACTGCCACGATGCATAGGAAAAATCCTATGGAGCAGTCCAGCACACACAATCTGTCAGACTAAGAAGAAATAAAGGTCTGTTGTTAATTCAGACAAATGGTCAGCAGCTGCAAAATAGTTTCCACAAGAAACAGAGCAAAACCCTCTTAGTTATGGATAGAATATTTTACAATTTTCTGTTGCCCTTTCCAGGGTCAAATACTACATATATTCCTACATAACTTTTATTCATATTCTCTATTATTTCAGCACCATAAGCTATAGCAACAAAAAAATTGTTTTAGTTTAAAAAATAATGTGATTTTTATAATGCTTCCTGATACCATAATCAAATTTATTGCCCCAGTCATATCATTGCAGAAAGTAAAAAGGCCTCAGTAGTGCAACTGCATGTTTCCTTATGAGAGTGCAGAGTAAGCTGCAAACACAAGGCATTTCCAGAACAGCATCTCCAGTGCTCCAACACTATTTTTATGAGTTATTTTCACCTATTTAAAAGGAATAGGTTAAATGGACATGCTTGCCAGCCTACTGTACTTCTCAGCTTGCAGTACTGTCACTGAATCAGGGTGTCTGATCATTACATTCAAGAATACCTGTCATTTTTATTTTAGGTGTTTTTCTTCGCTGAGTCACTTTTTATGTGTGTTACGAGAATATACTACATCTCTAATACTTTGCTACTTCTGAGAGCATTGACAGTTTTAACAATTCTAATTCAAAATATGCCAAGAAAGAAAAACGTGGTGCTATACAAAATCTTTTCTGCTGTTAGGATGAGCTCGTGGCTGTTGGTACATGTTTCTGCATCTGRGGGATGGCTACCTGGGACTGCAGCAGCACTGCAACATCTTTATTCTCTCCTGTGGCTTTACAGAAGCTGGCAGCAGGGTTTGCCAGGTCAGGAGCTCCTTTTTTAACCTCCTAGTATCAGTGTTTGGCACTGTGTTAGCCAGCTCTACATTTGCAGGTGACGAGGAAACAAACGCTGCGTTATGACTCTGTAACTCCTACCCCTTAATCACTATTTCTGTGATTTTTTTTCAGGATTGTATTGATGTTCCCCAGCATAAATCCTGGAGTGAAATCTTCACCTATGTTATTTAAAATGCAAATAGGATGCTGAAAACTTTTTGCTAGATACACTGAACGAAATCCATTCAGGGTATAACTTCTCTAGTCATTATTTTAGCCTATAATTTAGGAGACTTGAAAGACTATTGAGTTAGCAGACACTGGTATATTCCTGTTGTCCTTTGTGATCTGATAAAGGCCACATCATCTGCCACTTTTTTAATGTTAAAAAAAAGTGACAATGAAATAGTCCTTATTTGTCTACTTGAGACTGCCCCACTCAATAGAGGCTGGATGTGGATTTGAATGTAAAATAGATACACATTTCCTCCTGGTTTAGAGAGCGTGGGATCTTTCCCTTGCCCACTGCTGATTACATTGCCTGTCAGATTTAAGAATATCTACATAAACTACAGGATGCAATTTCTTCCCTCTCATCTGCGTGAAAACCTGACAGGGAAGTTCCCTGAGTTGAATGCATTGATTCAGCCCCAGAGACATGCGATCTGTGAGAACTGCATGGGGAGACATAGTCAAAAGGATTTAAAAATAGCTCAACATTTAACAGAGACAGAAGAGAGTAAACTGCAAACCCAAAACATTTCCAGAACTGCATCTCTAGCACTCCAACACTATTTTTATGAGATATTTTCACCCATTTGAGAGGATATTCCTGTTTCTATACAAATGAAACAGTGTCATATAAGCTACGTTAAGCGCCACAGACCTAGTAATACATTTATGAAGAGTGGTTTGCTGCTGTGTTTTCTTGGGTATTTAAATATTCAAGGTTGACCCCTCTTGAGCTGTGGGTGAGGACGTGGAGCCCTCTGGACTGAGCAGGATTTATGATGACATAGGTTCAACTTGTCTAAGGAGCTGAAAGGCTCGTGGGCTGACATCGCAGAAGGGATGTACCCTGTCCTTCCGAGTGGAGCTGGTTTCTCACAAGTTCTTTGACAGGCAGTTCCATGAGAAGGGTGAACTTCGATACGTGCAATTCTTGTTTAAGTGTCTTAAAATGTCTGACGGCATTGGCTTACTTCAGTGTCTTTCCGAGGAAAGGGCCAGCTTCCTCCTCTGAAAGGTTCTAATTAAACCGTACTGAGCTGCAATTCAGTCACACAGAATAAAAACACTGTTGTTAGACCCTCATGTCAAGAAATCTGTAAGCTCCATTGGACCTTTCCACACATTTTAGTCTCGTTTGCTACAAATGCTTCTGAAGGATAAAAGGACCTTGATTCTTCATTGCTTCCCCCACACATAGTCACTGACATTTTGGTAAAGTGAGAAAAAAGGAGTATAGAAGAGGATGCTGGTTTAACAATGCACATTTAAGTGCAAAATAATCTTCTGCTCACAGCACTCATCATGATTCCAAATTAGACATAGGGTTATGTTAAGAACATTATTACATTTATTTTGCCCAGTTGGTTGTATTTTTTTTTTATTATTTTTCATTCAATTTTCATTCTTGAAATATTTAAAAATTCTGTCACCTGCATTTTAAAAGGAAAAATTATGGAACAGTTTTGATGCAGAAATTTTCATGAGATGCTTTTATGCATAGGTGAATGTTACAGGCCTGATCCAGAATGGAACCTTAGCAAAGTATTAAGTTTAACTTAAAGTTAGGTGCCTGGCTCCAAAAATKGGATTTATATCGCTGAATCCCCTGCACTTTGAATGGAGAGGAGTTTATGAATAGGATTTGCAGCAGCCAGCACATTATGGAGGAAATGTTGGCAGCAGCTGTGTATGAAGTGCTCTTCCCCAGAAGTTTAACTCGGCATTAGTATAGGTATCCCTGTGAAAATGGMTTCCTTGCCTAAAAACCCTGCCTGCACTTCAGTATCTAAGACAGCTGTCCTACTGGTCCTTTTTAAGGTGGCAGTGCTAGTGTAGAGCTGTGTGAAAGTAATGGGTGACCTTTTATCCTTCTCRGGGGCTGCAATGAGCAATCATCTTGGATGATAAATTGCTCTCTCCTGTTAAATATTACTTGGGGATTGCAAATGCCATCTCCTTAATGTTGCAAGCAAATATCTTCTATAGTTGCTGAAGTGGGCTCAGTTGATTTTATTCCCTTGTGAAACTTTATTTCCTCTCCCTTTAGGTCCTGGGTGTTTTAGTTGCACAATTTCCATAATTGTTTCTCAGCTGAGAAAAAAAAAAAAAAAAAAAAAAAAAGAACTTTCTTATTTATCTTAAAGAAAAAGCCAGAAATGGTCATTTTCATTTCTCTTCTGAGTAAACAGTGGGCATTTGTCTTATTTATTTACAGAAAAAAAAAAGAAATGAATCCACCTTGAATTGTTTCATGGGAAACTATGGCTTTTAAGTTGCTTCATGACACCATCTGTTTCTTCTATTGACCTGACATGAGGCAGCATGGGAGAGAGTGCAAGTTTTTTTGCCTCCTATACCAGCAGTAGCATAAGAAAGTTTCTTTTTCTGAGCWACTGTTTCTTTAAAATGCTTCTTAATTGTGTATGAGGAGCAAGAGAGATTTTTCTGAGGTGGTGGCTTTACCAAGAAATGACAGTGCACTTAATACCAGCATGTGTATGGTGCCCCGTGGCCCCTCGTCCAAGAATGAAGGCATCTGTTTGCAACCTCGACCCGAATGAACAATGATCCTGCAGCAACTCGTGTTGTGGCTTCTGTAAAACAGGCTGCAGCAAGGAGACCTCATGCAATGGAGGTTCATCCAGGGCAGCGTGTGCATGAGACTGGTATGTGATGGTGCTGAACTGGAATTTCCCACAGAAGAGCTAGAAGTAAAACAGGAAAACTCATGATGAAAATCTAAAATGAAAAGCAAGTAGTAAGCTCACAACAACAACAACAAATTCCCCTTTAAGCGTAGTTTGGGTAAAAATTTTGAATTCTCTTTCTCAAAAACTTTTTGTTTCTCTCTCTCTGTTAAATGTCTTAAAAGTTTAGTGACCTGGTAAATTCAAACTTATATAAACAATCAGATTTTTGTCATTGAATAAGTTATAGYTATCGAACCTCATTGAAGTCATGTTTGTAATTCTACAACAATATGTCTTGAACTAGTAGACATAGATTTTTGTCTGACATTTTACCATTTGTAAGTAGTCTACTATCACCTTATTTCACTATGAATGTTTAATAAGCTGCCTTTTTCAAAGCAYCCTGGAGTGAACTGTGGAATTTTAAATGTACCATTTCCTTTATAAATTCTTCAACCTCTGAGTTACAGATAAAAAAAGGTATAAGTATTATTATTGCCTCGAACTATCTTACCAATAGCTTGTTGATWTAGCAAGTAAATATTGCTTTAATTTTAGTATGAATGAGCAATAGTTGCAATTACTATTTAGACATAATTATATTAGACATCCTTCAGATTCCTTGCAGAAAAAATGCTTCAAAACTAGCACTAACTTAATTAAGCCTAGGCAAATACTCAGTATTTATTAGAGTATATATTAGATATGTACTGTAAAGTTACAGTATTTGTACAGCTGATGTTATAGTGCGATGCTTCAGTGATGATTATGAGAACTAATTCCACCTAGCACCTACTGAGGTATCCAAATTATGCTTTTAAGACAGTGAAGCTGTAAACCAGAGAAGCTTAAGTTCATCTCTTAAGGATACCAGTTCCTGTCATTTGATAGAGATTTTTGCATATTGGGGTACATCCCTGTTTTACAGGACTCAGGCAGATGAGCATGGCTGATCTTGCTATGGCATTTTTGGATGTTTTTGCCCCAAGTTGTTTGCTTGGCCCCTCTGTTGGACTCTGCTTCTCCAYGGGGGAGCCGGCAGCAGGGAGTCCAACCACACCACTGCCAGACTGACACTTCAGATAAACCTGCCCTCTCCAGCCATTGAAGTTAGCCCAAACTTTTATTGCAATGGCTGAGACAGAGGCACGTATTTCTTTCCGTTGTCTGGCAGAAGTAGCCTTGGGCACTGGAGCAAAGTAAAAAGCTGAGAACGGAATAGCTTTGTGAAACCTATGCGTTTTTCCAGAATTTGCTCCCTTACTTCATTGAAGCTGCTTCCTATCTCTGTATAAAATTCTCTTTTGGGTTAATTATTACTCTTTTATTTTCAAGCAGATATCTTAGGCCTGAGTCTTGTCTTACTTGTGCAATTTTGCACTGATGCGATTCTACTGAGTTCGAATTATTCTTGACACACACTAGTAAAAGCAAAAAGCTTACTGGGTACTTGGAACTTGTGTGGCTTCTAACTCCATTTTACGGTAGTCATTTGAGGGAGAGGAATTCTAGTATTAGGTAAAAGCTAAGACAAAATTCTCATTATAACAGCTCAAATAGCTGTTTCCCACATCAGTGACCTTTTCTATCTGGACATGTTCTTTCCTTGACAATGTAGCAAAATATTGCGGGATCAATGAATTCCCTGTGACTGCACAACAAGCTGAAAAGTTCTGTTTATTTGTCCCTGCTAATTTGTACGCTGCAATGCTTCCAAAAACTGCAGTGAACTGCTAAAATTAATGGATGTTCTGAAGGAAAATGTATTTTTATTTGTGAGACCTCTCACAAAACTAGAAGTCAATCTTCAAAAGCAAACCTTTTGAAATTCCTTATAAAAAGCAAACAAGGTTCTTATTTGCTTTTCATGGATATCAAAGGAATTTTGTATTTGACTCAGGGCATCTGGCTCTAATTGTGTTAAATAGCTGTAAGCATCTGACTTGAGCCATAGAAGCTGAGAAATTTCACTATGAGTACCACTTCTTCGTATACCTTTCAGATGCAGAAGGAATTGGGATTTTATTTGTTATTTTAGCAACCAGCCTCAAAGAGAAAGAAACCTGTCAGAAGCAGAATATTACAGTAAGTTTTGATTTTGGACTCTGCAACATGCTCTATCCGGATCAGAACAGGAGATAGAAATAGAAAGCTTTTTCTCAAAACAAATTGATTTGCTCTATATGGTGTGCATTTTCAGTTTCATATGTTATGAATGCAAAATATTATATACATATTTACACACATATATTAACAGTATGTGTAGCACATGCTATTCTGTGAGTGCCTTAGTTTTCAGTTCATGAGTTTTACAATGCTACTAAAGCATTTTAGACACTAACATTTCATTATACTTAGAGTATACACGTGGCTCTTCCTGAAATTGTGTATATTTAGGAAATTACATTTTAGAGCTACGATGGAGGATTGGGAGGATAAAAAAAGAGCATAAAATCAAATTTAATGTCAGGCTGCCCTTTAAGATTGAGTCTTTTCTTTCATCGCAGTGTTCATTCATTTCTATGGAGTATGAGTAAACAGAAAGGAAATAGCTTTTGGCCTGACGAGTACTGGGAGGATGTTTCTGTGCAAGAATACTTTGTATGCTGTACATCCAGACAGTTTTCATTGCACTGGCTGGAAGAGATTGCCAGGCATTAATGTTATTAGTGCAAAATGCTGAAGCTGAAGAAGATAAATCCTCACCTAAATGTTATAGCTCAAGCATTTAAGAAGCCCAGTGAAACTGTGATATAGTTTTAAGGTAAAGAGGGCAAGAAAAATGAGTTTGTAAGCAGAAGCTGTCACAATATACAAATGGCTTTAATAGTCCAAAATTATACCTGCTGCAAATGTGTTCTGAGCTGGATTCTGCAAATTATGGAGGACAGTGGCCTGGATCCAACAAAGACCTGATTTTATATCATCCATGTCCCATTGATCAGGACTTTACAGTCCTGATGCACACAGGAAAGTAGAACAGCCCAAAAGATTTTCTTACAGAAAGTGGCAAAGCACTGGACTGTGTTAATGACAGCTTCCTAGTCTCTTGCTTAATCCACCCTTGCCTTATGATTTTAGAAACAAGCATATGCCTACACCTGGACAAGAGTACCCCAAATAAGGCTAGGTGGATGGAAAAAAAAAAGCTTCTTGCATAATAAATTAATAAGCATTCCATTCATTACAATATAATTTAAACAAAATCTCTTTAAACAGTAAAGTATGACYGTCTTTTTTGGTCTTATTTAGTTTTAAATGGAATGTCCTTTGTGTTTACAGTCTACTGTTCAGACAACTCCAGGCTGATGTGTTTGTCCTTGTGGTATTTCAGATTTCACACCTCATGCTGTAAAACTTTCCAGGACGAGTTCTGTGCTTTGAAGTATACAGTGTATGGCAGTAAACATTAATGAGTCATAAATATATTTAGCCCCAAAAATGTTTTACAGATTATACTTGCCTTAGTCTCTGTATCATTCATTATTCTGTAATTTCAAGAATGTGTAGGATGGCAAATAGCTCAAAATCATGATGAAGTGAACAGATTTAATTGAAAACTTTGTATTTTAAAGGCTTAAAATAAACAATTWGATAATAGAGCAAATTCTTGTAGCCAYGTGTTTTCTTGATCTGAATTACCARTAGGTTTATGCTACTTCTTAACAATGGATAAATTGTTGCTCGAATGATAGAGYACTGTACCAAAAACAGCCGAGAGAACTAACAAACTCTGAAGAATACGGAAGTTAAAAGTGTTATGCTTAAGAGTTAATATTTTAATGAAGATAATGATTGCCAAGTTAGGCTAATGGCTGGTCTAATGAAAGCAGTGTGTAATTAGTTGCCCTACATGCCAAGTCTTAGTGTGTGTGTGTGTAATATGTGTGTGTGTGTGTGTGTGTGTGTGTGTGTATTATATATATATACATGTAGTACATTCAAGTGTATAGAGCTGAAGATAAATGTACAAAACCTCTAACAGGCATCTGCAGCTGTATAGCTGTGCTTATGTGCCTGTACTAAGCCATGTTTTCACAGACTTTGTGTRTACAAAGCTGTAGAGACACACACTCAGCAGAGCTGCAGCGAGATAAGAAGTTACCGTCCACCAAGCAGGCAGGGTGACACTAGTAAAGGGTGAGGGCTCTTCTGGGAGTGATGATCCCTTTCTGCCACCTTGATGGGTGAGGTCATCTGTCTACTGCTCAAAAATATGTAGAGAACATGGTTTTACCTGCTACTGTGCAAACTGAAAATAGAGGATGCTTCAAAATCACAGTTACGGTGATACAGGTATGTCTGTCATGAGAGTTACTCATATAATTCTGGCTAATTCCTGGCATTCTGGTGACATGTTTTGGGGTAGACAAGGCCTCAACACTAAGCTCAGAATGAAAGGTCATCACAGAGCTCGGACATTTTCTTTCGTGCTGTTTTCTCAGGGACTGTAATGGCAWTGACACCTTTCTCGGTTCATTCCACCGGTGCATTCCTACTCCTTCTGTTTTTCATGTCATCTCACTTTTACTCCTGAGCCCCTGGGTAATATTAAGCACTCTGTTTCCTGTCTTAATTGGTGTGGCCTGCTCACACTTATTTAAGGTTTCAGCCCTGTGATTAGAGTCTTTGCAGGCTGACTCTGGAGGGTTTTGTAGGCTTGCTGGGAAATAGATTGGGCCTCTGTGTGCATCCACTGGCAGAACTATGTATTAAGTGCAAAGTCCTCACGGAAAGAAACTGCTTAATTATGACAATAATATGGAATACTAGAAAATTAGAAAAGTGCACACACACATATATATATGCAAATACACATAGTGAGGATATACAAGGAGTAATTCTTCCCATGATACCGAGCATGAGACATTTATTTTTTTAATAACAAAATAAAATATTTCTAATTGTCTAACTGATAGATGGGAAACTGCAGAAAAGCACTGAACATAAGGGAACCTGACATTAAATGGTTGGTATGCTGCCATGACATTTACTGAATTTTATTTTTATGCTGAATGTAAACCATCAGTGCTGCTAAATTTTATTCTTTGAGGAATAATGCAAAGTAATAGGAACATAAAATAGAAAAGAATGTAACTCTTGTGCGTGTGGTCAGATATTATATTTTATATTTCTGATTCAGAGAAAATGATCAAAAAAGATTTGTTTTACTTTGAAATTCCTCTACATACAAAGAGTAGAATGTTCTTTAAGAATTACTGTGTTACTTGAAAGTACAATCTTTAGCTTTCCTTCATTTTAAATCTAGGATTCTCACTATATTCATTTTCTTTCTTATTTCTTTCTTTTATCTCTTCTCTTTTTGAAAGGAGAAAATAAATACCACTTTCTGATGTGAACATTTTATGTGAATCCTTCAGCTGCTGAAGTTTAGGCTTGCTATATCCATTTTGTTAAACTGCACCAGTGGTAAATTACGACCATGATTCAGTATTTGTCTTTCCTTATGCATGTTAGGTAAACTAGGTAATTTATTGGCTTTACCTGCATTAGAAAGATAACCAGTACTGATCATTGGTTTTATCCCAGGTATATTTCAAGTCTCTTGCAAGCTGAAAATATTTGGGCACTAGARCATGCCATATTCTTAAAGAGATGAACTGGCTGTGGAGAAAGTCCTTGAAAGAACAAACACTGGGCAAGCAAAACAGGAATTCTGTATGGACTGGTAATTTCCTGGATAGTAACCTACCGTAGGTAGCTTAAGATCTCAGATTGATCCAATTGGTCAAGACCATTTGGGAGTCCAAGGGAATGACTTAGGCTGGGTCATTTTAATGACTTTCTTTTCTTAACTTGRATTAACATTAAGCCTGAAGAGGAATATATCTTCTTTGTGCCATGTCTGCAATTGGAGGGAAAAAAATATTTTAATGTTTTTGAACTCATACATATTCAAAGACCTAGTAGAAATAAAACAGCTCAGCTTTAATATACAGACCTCTTGAAGTAAGCAGCAGTAGAAAAATCTTGACCAGTCAACATTTTTTAAAACTTCAGCTTGCCTTGCCTATATTGATCTTTTTGCAGACATTAGCTAGAAATTTGCCCATTTTTTTGTGAAAATAGGCCAGGCTGTGAGTCCATCAACACAATTTGTGGCTTTGGGCCCTTAGCTGTAGTAGAGCTGACCTAGAAAGAACTGGGAGCCTCCTTTTCTTCTGGTGAAGTTTCTTTCCAGGTGACTTTAAGGGTGTGGCAAAAGTTTTATGTTTAATTATAATAAAGCTGCAASCTATGAAAAGAAATGTATGCTTGCTGTTTATGTGTTCACTCTAACCCTCTGTCAAGGATGCTCTACCTTTTTTGTTTGTGGACATCAGTTTCCCAAAGAATCAACATGCACTGTTGTCCTGGTTTGTCTTTAAGGAAAAAATGGTTTTCAGACAAAGGATACAAATAGTAATGTTCTCAAATCTTCATGCACGTCAGTGAGGTGTTAATTTCCAAGCCTAGTCAGAACACTTAAGTGCAGTTTAGCAACACTCAGATAACCACGGCTCACCTCTTCCTGAAAGGGGCTGAGAGGGAAGGTTGCACCTCCTTTCTAACACGTGATCTTTTCCCTGGGATACTTAGGGATACACTGAGGCGGGTTTTTCTCCCCATACCTCTTTCCAAACACAGGAATTTGAACTCTTTGCTTATTCTTTATTTAAAGAAGGGGTTACGTTTCCTTAGTTGGGAAGACAATTTACCCTACCCGTCCTATCTTGCAGCTCCGCCTCCTTCCTAGTGATAGTTAACAGAGAATGAACGTTTTGTATCTTTGAGGGGTCCAGGACTTCACACAAACTCCCTCATGTTTGTAGAGAGCCTGGCACAATGCTACCCCAGGATCTACTGCAGTARTGATAAACTTGCCTGCAGAGACTCAGCAAAAGACAGACTTTCTCCATGGGGAATAGTGCTTTCAAGATATGACCGCATCCCAAAACAACACATTCTTAATCCAAGTGAACCTTGGCTGAAATACCTTCCATGGATTAAGACATCAGTGAATTAGTCTGTAATTCAGATTAGCAGCTCAAACTGTACTACATTCAGCTGCTCATTCGTCTGCTTTGCATTATTCCAGCAACACAAAGCAGTGAGTGAATATGTCTCCGTACATTTCGTGTGAAATCATGGATCTGTATAATAGCTAGCTTGATTTGCCTCTTTTACAAGAAACTTCAGTGAGAGAGAAGTAAGCTGGAAAGGTCTGCAGTATGGCAGCCCTAAGATGTTTTTTGCCTAAGGGAGCATCATGTGTTACAGAAATCATGAGAAAAAAACATCCCTTTGAATGTTTTCTTCAGTTCAATTGCAATTTCCATTGTACTTAGTACAAAATATACAACCCTAATATTTCTCCAGTTTTCTGTGGGACTTGCTTAGATTTCTGATTTCTTTTCAGGGGTTTACCTCACAGTTTCACTCTTTCAATTCCCTCTTTCAGGTTGTGAAAAATCTCCCTAGAATAAGCACCCCATGGAGCCAATTATTTGCATGATTTGAAATGAGGAATTTGTCAAACGTAACCCTTTTTTCCCATCCTTTAACAGACAAACTCCCACAAACACATTTGCTGCTTAAAATTGCCTGTCAATGTAAAGTAAAGTCTTGTTAGAAAGAACTACGGGAAAGAACCTTTTAATTTTTCAGCATAACRAGCTTTAGGTATGTTGAGGTTGTGTGCCATATGTACTATGAATTCTGGTAGAAATTCTTTTGTAATGCTGAGTCAAGCATTTCCCAGGACTTGCTTACACATAGCAAAATAGTTAGCACAGTATTATAAAAAGTGGTAGCTGCAGTAAAAATGACAATGCATAAAGGCTGCTTACAGTAATATGGAACTAATTTATTGAACGTAAACTTAACTTTCTGTACCCTATACATTGTATAATTCAGCAGTTCTAGAAACAGCGCATACAGCAATAAAAATAGGAACATGGACTCCTTACTGAAATTAGAGTAAATTTATCAATGGCTTCGGTGGGAAGGTGCTGAGCCCTGGGATTGTTTTCTAAAGAGTATTGATAAACAGAGCAGTACATTCCAAAACATGATGACTGGAAATACTTGGCAGTCTGAGTATGTACTTTGCTGAGAGTGTAGTTTGGAATACACATAGYGTAGTCACAAAATGGAAATCTGGGCTTTAGTCCAAATAAATTTGATACTTTTATAGGGAAAGGGTTTAGGATATCTTTTTGTCTTCCATTTAAGACTAGTCCATATATTGTTTGTACATTGATTTAATTTTATGAGTGATAATAAACGTATGATAAGCTAGTTAGAACACTTTTGTTTTAGATAGAATTCAGACACATTTAAGTCATTTGTAATGATTTAAATGAAGTAAATTTTATAGTCCAGTCATTAAAAATGCTGACACTCCTCCCCCCCCCAAAAAAAGAAACAGTTTATAAACAAGCCATAGGATGCATTTTGTTCAACTGTCAGAACGGAGGATAAGTTTCTCTAGTACTATTGGTAAAACATGAGCTGCATAGTGCAATCTCTCAAGATAAAGTAAACACATTCTTTTGCAATTAGGATTAAAACCAAATCCTAATTATAAGGGATTTGTAGTATTAATTTGCTCTAAAATGGTAAATGTGGCAAGAAATATTTACTCTAGGAAGAGAAATGCTGAATGTTGTTTAAGACATTTTACACAGAAGCTTACTGAATAAAAATAAAACTTACAAATGGGTAAGACGCACTTGTCTAGAAGTGGATGCTGAATCAATGAGTAGATGTTACTGAATGTTTAAAACACAGGAAATAAGGTTTGGGCCTTAAATCTCCCTTGCGTGGACTAGTCTTCTCAGTTTTAAAAGGGTAGAAGGTATGGAAAAGACAGCACAGGAATAGTGACTGAAACTCAGGAGAGCAACATACTATTTCTAGCTCCTCCAGAGACCATGCATGTGTTTGTGGGAAGCATTTCCTTTTAAGAGAAAGCATTAGGCTTGACCTTGGTGGAAACTACAGGCTGTCAACCACTAAGGCTCTAAAATTCCTTAGACTGTTGTTTCGCTCTAGACATTTGAATCAGCTAGTTTTACACCAGCCCTGCAAACCGTCTTCATTCTGTGCTTATCTTTACTAAATGTATTAGAAACAAACACACCTAGTTACTCAGCTGTCAAAATTCATACAGGGATTTGTCTGAATAAAGTATAAGTTGCATTTATCCTGATATTTGGCTTCTCTTCTGAAACTTATTTAATATACTGAAGGATAGAGACTGCTCTTTATCAGAGGAAAATGGAGACAGGAGAGAAGTATATAGTGTTGTGGTGTACAGATCTCAGTAGATGGCTTTAAATTTCTGGTGGTGATTTAGAAGCAGCCAAAGAAAGAGGGACAAAGTCCTTAATGGGTAACATTTCTGGTGTATTCAAGAGAATGCCCATAGATAGCAGGTCTGTATTTATTGAAATGCCCAATTTTTGTTCAGAAAGGAGTCCTGAAAGGTGTTTAAACAAAGGCTACTCTACTTTATCCAATAGCTAGAGACAAATGTTTTAGTTGCTAGAAAAAAGAAAAATCCAGAAATGACTTTTTGGATATTCTCTTTTTCCCTGATTATAGGGTTTCTTGAAATCAGTTGAAACTCTGCAAGTTGGAACATTATTCCAGGCGTGTTCTATTACATCTATTTTAATAATTATTTCTATTACATAGGTATTTTAGGGCASTTGCAAACTATATACTGTGAGGAATAATGACCACAGTCTCTTCAGTAAAGTTTCATTGGAAGTATTTCCTTTGTGCACAGTTTGGCTGGAGCAAAGAAGAATCTATAAGGAGGTTTTACATTGACTCCACAAGATTATAGGTAGTGGAATTACTTTCTATATAATAAAATACCTGTTTGCTCATATATCTTTGAGTGTATGCCAAAAGCACTTTCCCATTGTATAGAATGCAGAATATGGGTAGTTCAGACTGAATTGTATAAACTTTTATAAAGATTTCCGTTAATGTCAATGTACTATTTGAGCATTACTGCTTTGTACTTGTTAAATTAATTGTTTTTCCTCCTTACTTTGCTTATATTTTCTTTTTTTTCAGTAGAAAACATCTTAAAAGAAAGGTGGAATAAGATGAAAGTGATGATAAAATGAGCATAACTGTTAAAATGCTTGAGCCAGTAAAATTTGTGCTTACATCAAAGAACTGAGAATAATATATAATTTATGTTTCTTGGTTCCCATATAATCAATCCCACATCTTAATTAAAGATATGCAAYCTAAAAGATATGTAATTAAGGGTATGCAATAAACTTGTTATGTGATGTTTTCCTAATCAGGAACAATACAGATATCTCCATATGTATCTAAACCATAGATGTCTAAAATTCTTTATGTGCAYACAGTGTCTGCTGGGTATGTATGTATAACCATAAATACACAAATAGGGTATGTTAATGTCACCAAGCAGAAGCTGAAATGTCCATAGATGGTGAAGGGGCGGGTTAGATGGGTAAAAGGAGAAGACTAGGAGCAAGACAATTATGTCATATGTAAATTATTCTAGGCAAGGCCTAAAACACATGTAGTATTTTATGTTTCTAAAAAGCATGTATTTGTTGCATTTTTTTTTCTGGAAGATATATTTCAAGACACATATGGCAAATGCAGAAACAATAAAGACACAAACATTTGCACAGAGCTTTGAAGTGGCTTTGGGTCCTGTCTGAGCATTAGTTCACTCTGTGCTGCAGAATGACAGACTCATGAAAAGTATGTGTGTTGAAATAAGCAGGTCTGAAGTATGTATGATGAAAAATATAGTGCAAGGCATGATATAGGATTCCACTGTCTAGTCTATCAGATTGGTGTAGAAATGCCAGGAGTCAGCCAGTTTGTTGCTGAGACAGTGACTTTGTGAACCTGCCAAATGGCATCTGGTTCTGATATTCTGTGGCTTTTCATGGGTGATTGAAGAGTCTTTCTATTTCTATGATGCATTTTGCCAGTCATAGTTGCTGCTGCTGTTTTTTTTTTCCTTTCCTCAAAGTGGCCTGTACGACTAGTAGGTGCTGGCCTGTAACTATCAGAACTCGACAAAACTTACAGAAATGAAAATTCCTACTTCTCTGTTAACATTATAAAGTCGAGCAGTGTTATTGAACCTTTTCCTTATTATTTCAGGAGAATATTTAATAAAATTTGGACGAGCTTCAGCTTCTGGTGGCACTAGTGCTAGTCAGTCACAGCTAGAACCTAGAGAGAGGAAATTTGCTGAGATTAAAAGAATGTTCATATCAGAAAGGGAACAATTTTTGTAGCAATGCAGACAGAGTATGTGAAATACAAGTCCTTCTCCATTCCTCTTCCAAATATAGGTATCCTCAGTTTTTAATGACAAACTATTGCCTTCAGCTGCCTACCCCATTCTGCTACCAAACTGGTGGGGTAGAGGCAGCAGAATGGGTGGTGTCTTACTGCTTGATATTTATTACTTAGTTGGTGAATACAGATGGAAGCTGGTAGTTGTTTGAGTGTGTACATCAGATTGCAAATGAGGATGTTCTAGCATCCAGGAAATATTGCACTTAATACTCCTGAGAAGCAGGTAGAAATCTCCTGTGGATGACAGTGTGATGGGCAGCAGGAAACGTCCCCTCCACTTTGGCAGTTAAACGGTAATAGAGGCTTCACGTCAAGTTTTTCAGGCTGTCAGGCTTTCTCTACATTTAATTTTATATAAAAAAGCTGGACATTCACAAGGTAATTGTAAGAAAATCTTGCTCCAGCTTAACTAGTATCCTGGGAGCAACTTTATCTTTTGAACTGTAGGAGATTTAAAATCAAGTTCCTTGTTTCACTCAGATATATTCCTATAAAATGTTTTTGTTCTGACAAAATGAATTGTTCCACTGAGACATTTCTGACTAACTTCAGTCATAATCCATTGAATACAATTAAACTCCTGCACCAAAAAGAAATAATTGTGCAGTTTGTGTTCTTGAATCTGTGATGCTTCAGAGGAGCTGGATCTACACAATATTTCCTTAATTATAATTTCCTAATTTTATGCATTAGAAGTCTGGGTGTGCAGTTACAGGGCTGTGAGCTCACTGGAGTCATGGAGATGTGATGGGATAGCTCATACAACTGAAGTGCTGTAGCGGATGGATACAAGCTCCTTAGGAAGGACAGGCCAGGATAGTGAGGAAGAGGAGTTGCTTTCTGTATGTGAGAGTAGTTTGTTTACATGGAGCTCTGACTGAGGATGGGTGAGGGGCCAAGTGAGAGCTTATGGGTCAGGATTAGCTGGCAGACCATAATGGATGATACTGTAGTGGGCATTTTCTATAGATCATCTGATTAGGAAGAATTAGATGAGACTTTCTGCAGACAATTAGAAGCTTCATATTCATAGGTCCTGGTCCTCATCGGGGACTTTAACAACCCTACTGGATCTGCTGGAGAGACAACACAGATGCAGGGCACAAGCAATCCAGGAGAGTTCTGGAATGCATTGATGACAATATCTTAACATAGGTAATCGAGGATCCAACAAGAAAAGGTGCTCTGTTGGACTTCATCTTTACAAACTGGTCAGAGATTTGAAAGTTGGGGCAATATTGGCTGCAGCAATTATGAGATGGTAGAGTTCAGGRTCCTACAAGGAGGCAGCAGGGCAAAAATCAGGATACAACCTTGCACTTTAGGAAAGTAGACTTTTATTCTTTTCAGGGACTTGCTTGGAAGAAGTGGGATATATCACTGCAAAGAAGAGGGATCCAAAAGAATTGGCTGAAATTCAAGAATCRTCTCCTCCAAACACAAGAATGGTCCATCCCAACAAACAGGAAATCAAGCAAAGGTGGCAGGAAGCTGGTGCAAATGAGCAAGGAGCTTCTGATAAAACTTGAACATATGAGGGAAGGTGGAAGCAGAGACAGGCAACCCAAGAGGAATATAGAGACTCTGTCTGAGCATGCAGGGATGACGTTAGGAGAGCTAAAACCCATGTGGAGTGGATACTGGCAAGAGAAGTGAAAGGCAGTAAGAAATGCTTCTGTAAGTATGTAAGCAATGGAAGAATGGCTAGGGAAAATATGGACCTGTTACAGSGCAGGAGTCCTGGTGACAAAGGACACAGAAAGGGCAGAGATACTGAATGCCTTCTTTACCTCAATCTTTGCTGGCAAGCAATCTCAGACCCCTGAGACTAGAGGGGAAGTCTAGAACAATGAAGACTTACCCTCAGGGGAGGAGGATCAGGTTAGGGAAACTGGACATACACAAGTCAAGAGGCCCTGAYTGGATGCACCCACAAGTGCTGGGGATTTGGCTAATATCATTTTGAGGTCACTCTTCATTTTCTTTGAAAGGTCGTGGTGATCAGGAATGGTCCCAGAGGACTGGAAGAAAGCAGATGTCATTCTTATGTTCAACAAGGATAAGAAGTTGTGTCTGGAGAACTGCAGACCAGTYAGCCTCACTTTGATCCTTGTGAAGATGAAAAAGCAACTAATCCTGGATACTATTTCCAGACATGTGAAAGACAGGAAGGTGATCAGGAGTTGTCAGCATGGATTTACAAAGCAGAAATTGTGCTTAACCAATGTGATAGCCTTTATGATGAGATGATAGCCTGATGAGTGAAGGGAGAGCAACGGATGTTGTTTACCTTAACTTAGTAAGGCTTTTGACACTGYCTCTYGCAGCATCCTCATAGATAAGCTGATGAAGTACAGGCTAGATAAGTGGACAGTGAAATGRATTGAAAACTGGCTGAACTGCAGGCTCAGAGAGCTGTGATCAGGGATGTGAAGTCCAGTTAGAGGCCATTTACTAGTGGTGTCCCTCACAGGCTGATATGGGGGCCAATGTTGTTCAACTTATTCATCAATGACCTGGATGAAGGGACAGAGTGCACCCTCAGTAAGTCTGCAGATGACACAAAACTGGGGCTGACTGCTGCTTTTCAACAAGGCTTTGACAGGCCAGCGAAATGAGACAATTCATGAGGTTCAACAAAAGGAAGTGCAAGATCTTGCACCACAGGAAGAATAACCTCATGCACCAGTACAGGTTCAGTGCTGACCAGGTGGAAAGCAACTTTGCTGAGAAGGCCCTTTTTTTCTGCGTAAAAAAAAGAAAGAGACAGACTCTTCTCAGGGATGCCTGGAGATACGACAAGAGGCAATGGGCAGAAACTGAAATACAGACAATTCTATATGAACACAACACTTCCTCACTGTGAAAGCAGATGAAATAATAGGTAACCTGTAATAGGTTGCCCAGAAAGGCAATAAAGTCTCCATTCTTTGAGATATTCAAAAAGTGACTGTACCTAGTCCTGGGTAAGCTGATCCTGCATGAGCAGAGTGTTTAGCCTAGATGATCTCCCGAAGTGCTTTCTAACCCCAAATATTCTTTGATTCTGTGAATTTTTGGCTATAACATCAATACTGATCATGACATACATCCAGTGTTTGAATAATTACAAAACCACAGGGATATCCTCACATCACAGATAGCTTGAGCTATCTGTTTGAGTTTCTGATGCCCCCCATTTTTCAAATTACAAAAGAAAACCTCCATTTAAGTTTTTATATATCTTAAGTCCAAGTTACCTGATTTAGTCAGCAAAGAAAKTTAGAAAACAAACTTTGTTTTGGTTTGGAAAGGAATCAGAAAGGAATCATATTTCTGGTTAAATTACCAGAGTCCCAACAGTCCTAAAGTGTCTTCACAATTTTATCTCTCTTTTGCCCTTGAAAGCACATAAGTTCTTCACGAGGAAGAACTAGAAGGGTGTCTGCGCCCAGTAAACGTGGCATGTAATTACACAGACTTGAAGTGAGAGCAAAAACAGTGAAGACACAGACATTTGTGTAAGGCTTTGAAGTGATGACTTCAGAGGTCCTGAAGGAGGCTATCAAACTGCTGAGTTAACTGGCAGGTTAACAGTGCCGTATAAAAAGCCTGCCATTCATTTACTGAATTAGTTATGCCGCACAGATACATGTTCTTCCTTTATTTCTCTTGCTGTCTTGCAAGTCTATGGGGAGAGGTGTGAACAATTAGCTAATGAAGAGCACACTATGTCTAGACAGAGCTAACTGTTAGCAGATGACCACTGTTTATATTTGTCAGTGAGCTGAGTGACATGAGCTAAATAGATGTGCATCAGGAATAGAGACCACTATATTCCAAATTACTTTCCTTCTTACAGTGTTTTCCCCCCACTTCATTGTCAGAAGCRCAGATCTTGCTGAGTCTCAGCCTCAGCATTTGTTCAGTGATGAAGAGACATGATGATCAGACCTTTGAAATACTTACCTGCTACACAGGGTTTCCTCTTCTGTTCCTGCGAATTTTAAATAGAAATAAGGGTATGTGTTGCTTTTCACCCACTAGGGATTAAAGGCTCAAGGCTTAAATATTGTACTGGCAGCACTGTAAGAAACCAGAACTAAACTTGATGATAGGTGTTAGCTTGGAACTCAGGAATCAACAGATCAGTTCCTGGCTTTGTCACACATTTCCTGTCTGACCTTGGACAAATCATTTTGCTTCATTTTGCAGTGCCTTGCTTTCTCATTTTTTAAGTGTGGATAAAGGTGCATTGTGCAAGGATAGATATGTGAAAAGTATTTTGTTACTGCAGTTGGCAGAAGGACTTGCAGATATTCCTTTCAATGAGCTTGTGAGTAGACTTTGTAGTAGATTTTCTTTTACATAATTATTTTGTGGAAGGTAGATGCACGAGGAAATGAAGGCATGTAAGTTCTGCTGTTTGCTAGTTCTTTTATCTGGTTTCAGGCACAGCTAGAGAGCTAGACCATTTTGTGGTCCTACAAGTATAAAACAAGAAAGTAAATATTCAAAAAAACATACAACTGTAATACTTAGGTTGTACTAACTAATGGTACAACCTAACGGTCCTAATGACATCATCTATCTTCTAGAAGAAAWATTTTTGATAAGCAAGAAATTTATGGTTCTGTCGCCTTTGAAATGGAATGGAAATATTCTTAAAGGGATTGCTATTAGGAAATGTTTTGGCTTTTCTTTCATAAACAGATGCTTATTCATATTATGTCAGATTTACTAGCTAAGGCTGCTCTTCATCAGCAATGCATAAATCCCCCTAGACTGATTGGCAAGGCACAACAAATAAGCTGGCATACAGTGGAGGAGCTTGCACACTGTCTTTGCATTGATTTTACAGTCTTTCTCATACACTATTCTTACTGACTTTGGTGTTCCTACCTCAGTTTTAAAAATTTGTTCCCAAGAAGAAAAAGTGAAGGATCGTGCTTTGTTTGTTCCCAGAGCTGGATACAAGCTGCACCGTATATAATATGAAGATTTCAAAGCCTAGAAGGGACTGAGCACACCCTGTCTGCTTTGTGGTAAATATTTCCTTGAGTAAATAACATGGAAGATGTAAAAGGAGAAGGAAATGTTGTGACTCCACCAATGCAGTACTGTGACATTGTCTATGTAGCCTTTTGAACAGCTGTCCATCCAGCCCTCCATTTGTTAGGCTGTCTGCTTTCCTGGGAGTGATCTGAAAAAGAATGAAAGCAAAGAGTGCATCATAAATCCCTAACAGACTGATAATGACCAAAAATTGTTACTTTTCTAGGGATGAGCTTGCTTATTATACAATCAGTTGTCTATAACAAATGGTGGCATAGGTAGGCATGATAATGTAAAGCCACCACCACAGAGGCCCTGGGCAGAGGCCTCGGCAGTGGTGGTACAAAATTCTCTTACCCACAGTGGTGGTCTCTTAGTCTAAGTGCGAGAGTGCTTTGGTTCATTACTGGGGCTTGTATTCTGGTGATAAGGAGCTTAGATATCAAGACTGCTGCTGACCCTGTTACACAGAACAAAATTCAATCACAATTCTGAGGKGAAAAAATGAAGTTTAGACATCTATATGTAGACTTCTACATTCTAATCATCACCCATTGCTGCCTTTTCAGCTGCATGAAGAAAAAAAGGCACTCTGGGTCATGATCTATGTGACTAATTTCAGACCTCTGTGTCAGCATGAGATAAATGTGAAACTACAGATATTAAGGATCTCTGTTGACCGTGAAGGAAGTCTAAGGTGACTCACTAAAATGAAAGTGGCAACATGAATACCTTCTCCAGATTAGATTAATGTCACCCCAAAAGTTTTGACTTATTCTTCAGAGTTTGAGAATCACAAGGGTTATGTCCCCTTTTAAGATCAATGCACTTTCAAATTTCTCTTCCAAAAGCCACAACGCAAACTGGATTAAAAGACTCACATCTGAATAGGAGGACCTCTTTCTTGCTTGCTGTCTAAGGTAATTCCATTCCACACCTTCATCCCCCCACGCGTTAGAGAACCTGGCATTAAAATCTTTTCTGCAGATCAGACTGTTTGGTTGACAAACCTCTGCTCTAACTTAGAGGAACCAGTCTTTTTGAAGGTTGCCATTTTTGCACATTGCAAAAGGATAGAGAGAGGTCAGCTACAGTTCAGTAGGAAACGAGTGGAACACCACTGGATTCACTTTACCCAGGCTCCCTTACAGACATTTAATCAGAATGAATTTCTCTTCAGTCTCGTCAAGGCTGATAAACTTGTCGAGAAGGCCAAGCAGTTTATCTCTGCTATTAAAAGGTCGAGATTTGGAGAAGACTAAATCAAGGGAGCCCTTATTATTTGTATTTATACAGGATACACAAAGAGTTATCTTTAGCTTTCATTCTGTATTCTCAAAGTATTTGAAGTATAGAAGTGGAAACTGGGAATAATTTGTCTGTGAACTAGATGCCTGTGGGGTGTAAGCTAAAATGCTTTCTTTAATCTGACAATGAAGAGAATTTGTGTCATGGACCACACACTTGAAACAAGGCAACCAGTGGAAAGATAGAGGGAAGGGTTCAAGCATTAACACTAGGGTTTATGTACAGTATGTCTTTTCCTCTCCATTCTGCTCTAAGATGAAAAGGCAGTTGGTGGGGTATTTAAAAAGAGTTCTGAGTTGCTATGGAGTGTAGTAAGACTTTGGGCTTAAAACTAATGCACATTAGTGGAAAAAAAGAACCTTCATTGCTCTGCTGGTGTCTGTTTTCGACAATTTTCTTGTCTTTCTTTGAGTGCTCTCTCTTTGTTCAGAGGTGGGGGAAATCAGTTCATTAGGTGACCTCTTTAACTGAGTTACTTTCTATTTTTTCCTAGCTGATGGTGTAATGGATTTCAGGGCTTTTGGTCAATGCAGGATTTGTTTTTATGCAGCTTTTTCTTTGTCCTTTCTTTAATATACTAACCTAATTTTTTGCAGGCTGAAAGTGTGAGTCTGTGGTTATTCAGTGTGAAGTGTGCACATATTCTATAAATATGTTTGCTTTAAAATATATAGAGCCAAATTCAACCCTGTTACACTACCACTGGTTTTGATAAGGTTATGTGAGGCTGGGTTTGCCTCTGTGTGAAAGTCAGCTCAAGGGTTTCATCGTGAGGAAGAGTCTGAATAAATGCATGTCACTTATTTGGGCTATCCTGTTTGTTCCCTCTAGAAGAGATGAAAATGTGCTAATAGTGATTTCATCATGCTGCTTCCCATTAGATACAAATACTATCTTGCTGACATGAAACACTGGGTAGTTTTTCATAATAAATGAAGCATAAATAAAATATAGTCCTTATGCTAGAGGACAAACAAAGGGTATTAAAAACATTCTAACTGTGATCAGTGAAATTCTCGTGTCCCAGAGTGACTTAGGCTCACTAGTCTGATTACATTTTCCATAGAATTTACGCTCCTGAACCACTCAGATTTTTTAGAAATCTCAAATGCAAGTACATAGAAATAAGAACTAGGCCTGAGTTGCTGCAGGATATTAAAATCAGATGGCTGAAGACAGCCTCTAGCTGTCTGCTCTGCCTCTCTTCTGGATGGTGTTGCCCACAAGCTAAGGATCCCTTATAAAGAAGCTTTTGAGTTGCTACAGTGTTCTATGCAATACACTAAGAGAAAACTGAAATCAGAGCTTGTTTGCCTTACATGACTAGCTGAAAACAGGAGCTGATTTGCGAGTGCATTAGATGTTGCTGTCTTGAGCTGTTCACAAAGGTGGGGTGGACAGTTCAGGGAGTGAACAGCATAGCTATCCAACTTTAAAATGCCACTGCAAGTCTATCAGAAGCTCTGGTTGAAAAAGAATAGCCTTAGACACTCAATAATTACCCTTTATAGGGGAAGCCACCGTCTTAGCAGAAGGCTTGGTCCTKGTCTCCGTCTCTCTTACTGATAACAATAGAAGGAATTTTGCCCAAATAAGGGTACCATGGTTATGGCTGGGGAAGATGACACAGAAAAACGTGCCATATAGTTTTAGAAGGGCAGAAGACTTTCTGAGTTTGTTGACAGATTTTTAACCTGATCCTGGTGTAAAGCAAAATAGCCAGCACAAACAATATCAAGTACTCACCCTTCTACCTTAAGTGATTAATGTTAGGACATAAAAATTACCTCCAGCTCCCTAGACTCTCATCCTAGTCCCTTCCCAGTGACCCTGAAAACCTGTGTAGCTGGTTAGTAAATCAGCCCAGGAGGATGGAGCCATAGGAGAAAACAAGGTCAGCAGTGTGTCCATTTTCAGAAATGCCTTGCAGGTGGCATAAAGTGGTACCAAGTGCCATAGATGTGGAAGCACTTGTTTGTGTTAACCTGAACTGGTTTCAAATCTAGGACTGATCCTGGCTGCTTATGCCTAAGGGGAAGTATGTAGGGGAGGTCATAGCCCACTTTTCCCACCCCAGATGTTGTCTCATGGTCTGCGGCAAACACAGGGAGGGGATGCACTAACTCCAGAGAAGGGGTTTCCAGGAGAGGAAATGAAATTGTCTGAAAGAAATGAAGCCAAATGGATAGCAGGGGAAACAGAAATGAAACCAACCTGAAGTTATTTAGCAAGCCACATTCCTGTCTGCTTCTTTGCTTTGTCTTTTTAAGGACACAATATCTATGCAGTGTGAAAACTGCTGTCTAGAGTGAAAAATAATTGTAGCTGCTGTCTATCTCCAAAGCTAATGGGTTTTACTGATTCCATCAGGGTGAAAAAAGGAGCAGAGGACAGATAGACAGACAAACAAAGAGAAAGGAGAGAAAGAGAGACAGGGAAAGAGCGAGCAAGCGAGAGAAAGCAAGGAAGGGAGGGAGAGAGGGAAGGAGGGAGAATTCTCCAACCATCCAATGATTTCCATTAAAAGTTCCTAAAAAACAGATAAGTAACAAGGAAAATCATGTATAAATCACTCATTTTATCAAAACAACGATTTACTTCACTTCTGGCAGACATATGTCTTCAACGATTTGTTCTCTGGCTTTCTGGTACCATCCTTGCAGAGAAAAACAGTGAAAGGAAGGACTTTAGGCTATGAGCTTCATAGCTTGAAAACATCAATATTTATAGGAGTTTGGGGATAACCTTGTAAAGCATTTTCATTTATATTTTCAAAAGTTTCAAAATCAGCCTTGGTGAGAGCTTTTCAGCTGTCAGTAGTCACTTCAAATCATCTTCATATTGTATTTTTCAAAACCAGCTGTTGGTAGGGAAAACGGCAGCATTACAAGATTGTGTATGGGTAACATACAGGCAAAGAGAATGTGGATTTGACAGGGGAACTGAAAGGGCTGGAACAATCCCTTCTTTCAGTAATGCAGCTCAATGCATAAACGTGTTTCCATACATCCAAGTAGTGTGTGGCTGACCACCCTCCTCTCTGTATTCTCTCCATTACAGTAGCTACATCTGTGTATCACTATCAACTTTTTACAGCCAGCTCAATGAGGACACTTCAAGAACAACATTGGGTACTGGCTCCTAAACATTCACATCCTGGGGCTGATGAAGTACTGGAGTCCACTGAAGGCAAGCAAAAAAGAAATGGTTTGCACCTTCGGTTCTTTCCAATCCAAGATGTATTGACATATTTTCTAGATATTTATTTAGAATTTTTTCTCAAACTATATTTCTCCCTTCAGACAAAGGTATGAAATTGCTAGGAACTGGGCAGTAAGTTAGTTTTTAATACATTTAGTATATTTGGAAAACACCATTTTTGAGGTTTTTCTTTATTTTTTTTCTTTTTTTTTTTCCCCCCCTTTTTTTTTTTTTTTTGGTCCCAATTTAGAATGTATTTTTGGAAGTCTTGAAAACTTTCACACATAAAAAAGTTTTCTCACTACCTAACAACAATAGCTGCATAAGATGATGAAGTGAAAAGAGACATGAATTTCTTTATMTTTTATGATAACACAAATGTGCTACATGAATAAATATAATAGCTATGTTATAACTCCCCTTGAGTGTCAAAACTGTTAGTTTATCTGGATCTGTAGCATGTTATTAGAAGTCAATTATAGGAGTTAATTAAAAGTCAGAATTAGGCCTGCAGAAATTGGAAGCTAAAAAACAAGATAAAATAGAGTCTTTATGATAAAGCTGTTTTTGCTATTTTATAACCTTCCCTTTTGSTACTGAAAGAAAGTCACTGTCCTTATGTTCTTTTGGCTTTATTGTATAACAAAATGATTCTTGAAACCTCTTTAGCCTTTCAGGTAATACATGTTTCATTTTGGTGCTTAACACAGAATTTGGGATAAGCAGCTAAAATTAGAATCAGCCAAAAATATCAAAGAGGAGTCAAAAATCAGGCACACTTCTGTAGAAATTCATTTTCTAGCATGAGAAACCGTCACCTTGGAAAAATATTTTTTTCTGGCTTCCTGAGTCAGCCTAGAGCTTAGAATCAGTCCAAGATCTTRAGCCAACAACAGAATTAAGTTATGGATCTGAAAGCCTCTCTAAGACTGAAATGAATCATGACATTTAAAATAAAAAGGTGGAAACATGGTGCTTCTATTGCTGTTTGCTTACACGATTTCCATATAATTAAAGCCGCAGGTCTGCTTGTGATTATACAGGTAAACTGCTGTGTGGTTCTGTGTAAATAATATGTTTGCTCTGCTTGCTGGCAGGCTGTTCATCATGAGCTCATTTATTTGGGTTTCCCATACAAATAAGAAAACATAAGCCAAATTCTGGGCTAGTTTTCTTTGTCTTGTGAGAAAACCTGCACTCAGGGATAAAGAAGTTTTTTTTTTTCCTTTTTTTTTTCTTTTTTTTTCTGTGAATGGAATAATATCCCTGCTTTCCCTCCCTATTAGCAAATTCAKCTTCTCCTGCTAAGCAATATTTACGAAACATCACAGGAGCTATAGAGAAGCTCCTCCTGAGTTCTCTATTTCCTGAAACTCAAGAAAGTAGCACCACTGCACAASTAGGTTTCTCCCTGTACTGTGAACCCTCTGGTCATTTCTTCCGAAGGGAGCACACGTTACTGAAGGACACTGGAAAAATGCAGTCTTGAGCTGCATTCATATTGCACCAGAWCCCCTGAGGAACTGATTGTGGAATGGTGCACATAGTCTTCCCTTCTCCTCTTGAGGACAACAACCCCCATTGTGAATTCCTGATATGTGTTCACATTCAATAAGTGTTCTGGAGCGCTGCAGAAGTTCCTGTCCTCTCTGCTGAAAGACGCTCATGCGTGGAGAGTTTTATCAATCGTGATGGTGAGACTGATATTTCTGGTCATTTACGCTAAATAAATTCTGAAAAATTCCAAAGTCTGTGGGTTTTATTTGRGATAAAACCTGACCCCTTATGTGTTCTTCTGCCTAAGACATTYGAATACTTTAGATAGAAGAAGAGAGAGTTGAGGAATTATGGCACTTGCTTCAGTCAGACTTATCTGTAAGTTCTTGCAAAGCTTTACCTTGTGCTGTAGCAATAACTTAATTTCAGCCTCCAGCTGTACATATATTTACAGGCTACATCACATGTCATGTACTAAGGCATGCTCTTTCGCATAATACCAAACACATGTCAGTCTTTTGGATCCTCTGACCTTTGTAGCAGTTCATAATTACAGCAGTCAGGATTCAAGCTTCGCAAAAAATCCTGAAATCTGAAGGCTCCACATGTGCATATTTAACCCCAGGAGAAGCATATTTTTGCCACCCTGATCCTTCCTTTCCTTTCTCTGTGATGTGAGAATAAAGCATTTCAGTTAACTAGTTTCAGATATTTTGATTGCTGACTCTGTTAATCTATTTGAAGAGAGTTCTCTTCCAATATAATTTGTAAGGTCTAATTTTAAAGCAACCAACAAATCTGTTTCTGAGACACCACTAAGAAACAACTCAAATAAAACAGCTAAATATCAAGACTGCAAGTGCAAATCATCTTTTGCAAGGCACTGATGAAATTCCTTTTCCATTGTCACTTTGGATGCTTACTTTCTGACAATCAGTTAATCATGGAAAATAATCTTTTAAATATGCGTTAAACCATAGCTATGCCTAATCATCCCATTAAACGTCATCAGGTCATTCTTTGCAAGATAAACAGCTTAAGGAGCATTCTTCCTTTGATCATGTTATCCCTTGATGCTTTTCAAAGGAGGGTGAATGCATCCTCCAGATTTCATCATTCCAAATCTTCAGTGAGCTTCTGCATTGTTCTTGCAATCTCCTCAGGTAACTGGGGTGTGCAGCTCTTTGCCACTTCAGGCAGCAAAGATGTGTATGAATTGTGAAGTTCRGCAGGCTGTACTACTCCGTGTCTAAACGTTCACTGTTCACTTCATATGTGGAAGGGGCACTGGAGCACATTACTGAGGAAGAAGCTCCCACAGTGGTAATAAGCATATGGCTAAGTTATTAGGAACTATTCTAGGCACTGTTTACACTATAAATAAAGCTGACATTTTCCTCATGTGTTTAGACTGAAGTAAGTTAGGCCTTTAAAGCCTAAGGAGCTAGACTGCATTTGAGCTTAGTAGGGTGATATGCAGCAGCTGTGTGTAGATGTGCTTCTTCACAACAAGGGTGCTTTAGTCCTTCACAGTCAATCCCTGGGGCACCTCCTTCTCTTTCCAGTGACTATGTTGGGCCAAGGAACCAAGAATGAGGCACTCTCAAACTCTTTGCTGGGCCATCTGCCAACTGCTTAGATATCATGAGTATCAATGATAAAAAAAAGTCTCACAGTGTCTGGGCTCTTCAGCTTTGAGAGTAGTGAGAGTCTAGGGCATGCCATACTTAGTAAATTGAGGGATTTATCTTAAGTCCTGGTCTCAGAGGAGACACCCTGTCTCAGAACTGGAACTGTGGAAGTTCTCTGTGGAGAGCCACTTTCTGCAGTGTGACTACGCAAAGCTGGGAGTTTGTTTGCCTACAGCGTTTACACCAGGAGGCATACCCCTGGTCTGTGCTGTTACAAGAAATGGGGAAATCCAGGCATCTGGCTGCTGTAGAAACAGATGTAACAGTGAGGTAAGCCCCACTGGCTACCTCAGTGTGAGAAATGTAAACATGCAAAGCATGTAGTGCTTTACCGATAAGGGGCAGAATAGTAGGTAGACCTGCTTTAAGGCTATGAGGAAGAACACAAAACAGAGCTAAGATGATGACAGAAGTTGTTGCAGCCTTGATAGCCCCACTTAGAGTCTGTAGTGTAAATGCAAGCACGTTCATACACTGATGCTGAAAAGATATTAACACTGGTCAGGACACAAAGCCTGTCTATGCTCCTGGTATACATTGCTAGAAGAATAATCCTTGTAGCACACTGTGATACAGACTGAGCATGCCTTGAAAGGCAAAGTGCCAAATGACAGACAAAGTCCAATCTGCCACATGGGCACAGATATGCGTTACTCAGTAGTGGATATCCACTAGCTTTGTTGATGTGTATGTCACTGTGTCAAAGGGAAGTAATTGCTGCATATTAGAGGCTTCTGAACTCAGAAGTAACAGCTGGCCGTATGCTTTGCTTTGCAGTTATTTTATTGATGTGTATACATAAGACCAAAGGTCCAATGTGTACCTCCTTTATATGTTATATTTATTATTTTATAGCCCTACTTGGCAGATTGTCAGAGTAGATGGTAGTAATGTAATTTCTCTTACTGCTTTTAGCAGGGATTTTGAAGTAAGAGAATTTTCCTCAGTGTATCCCAAAGTATTGTGTATCAGTATGGCATAAGAAAAACTAGACCTGGATCTTTAGGAATGCTTAATCTGCACTGTTGCAACAAATCTTTTTCATTAACTAAAAGTCTTTCATTGTTTTTTTAATTATTATTTTTTCCGCCAGCACTGATTTAAAAGATCTTTGTTTCAACAGTTTCAGTGGTAGAACTTCAAATATGGTGTCATCTGAGGAGAATCAGGAGAAAGACATCGGTTACAGGTTGCTGGGGCATTTAAGTCTGAGCAGATGAGCCAGCACTTGTCTGAGTTCATCTGGCTATGCTCTGAGGAGAACGTGTGGTGCTGTGTGTTGTCTTGTAGTATGGTTTGCACCTTGCAGGAAGATGACATTATGCTTCCAGAGAACAGCTGTTTTCCTCTTCATTCCTGCTACAGGAAGCTTTGCCTTTTATGTCTGCCTACTTAATACCTCGGTATGATGACATGTTTAGAAGGATGGAGGTTCCCTATAGCTCAGCATAGAAAAAAARTCACTGCTTATATTTTTGCTATGTTCCTGTTTTCCTCTCAAAGCTTTACCCAAGTGCAGGTTGCTGCTTAAATGGTGGTCTGTTCTACAAACATCCTTATAGCAGTGTTCATGTAGCTTGACATCGAGCTGGGTCGAAGAACTGACTCCAGGAAAAAACAACCTGATCAAAAACTTAGATGGAAATGTTTTTGAAGCTGCAGACTCAAGGGCTGTGAACTGACATCTCTCTGCTGACCTTACTGGATTCAGGAATGTGCAATTTCGCAGCATAGGCAATTGCCTTTTCCCTTCCACTGCTAAGCACTTAGTAAATACCAGGTATGCAAAGGGATTGTTGCAATAGCTTAATTTACCTATAGAGTCTGTCAGGAGTGCCTCCAGCATAGGTCTGGGATCTCTCTATGTGAGATGTGATGATTAGAATTAAGGTCTGAGGAAGGAAGAGACTCATTTCTAAAGTAATGAATGAGAAGATGCAATAGATGGAATCACTGTCTATAAGAGGGTCRTTCAGAAAAAAGCCAATTCGTATTCTCCTCAGATGACACCATATTTGAAGTTCTACCACTGAAACTGTTGAAACAAAGATCTTTTAAATCAGTGCTGGCGGAAAAAATAATAATTAAAAAAACAATGAAAGACTTTTAGTTAATGAAAAAGATTTGTTGCAACAGTGCAGATTAAGCATTCCTAATTCCAGTAATTTTTGTACATTACTGAAAATCATGCTAAAGACCCATTTGATCCTTTACTTTGTCTTACAGTGGCCTTTAGTGCAATTTCATAGAACTTGTCTAACAGTATATGATGATATATTTTGCACACAAATATTATATATATATATATATATATAAAGATGTATAAAGATATATATATATATTATATCATACATCATATTTCATTGCATTCTCCTATCTTCCTCCTATGTTTTGGATTTCTTGAGGTGGAAATTATATCATATCTTTTATATATATATATATATATACACACATAGACACATATATATGTATAAAATAAACTACTTTTCCATGCATTTGTCTAATAGCATTTAATGATTTTCTTACACTATTGGCATTTTGTGTCAATGTGTTCTATAATGTAATTTTTTAATGCATAGATCAAAAGATTTTTTTAAAATTGAAATCTGATTTCATTGTTTTCTTTCTAGTTCTTATTATGAAAATTATATATAATTTTTCTGTATTGACTTTCTCTAGACTATTCATATTTTTAAGGACCTCTGTCATTTTTCCTGTACAAATTTGAAGAGTTCCAGTCTACTTAATTTTTGTCACAAAAAAGCCACATGACACTTCTGTATCTTTTTTTTTTGTATCGACACTTTTTGTACTTATTCTGGATTCAACATATTCTTTTAAAGATGAACTCAACAGGATTGTACACATTGTGCAAAAATTGTTTACACTGTGAACTTACAGACTGGCAGGATGATATTTTATACTTCTCCCTTTATCTTGTTCTGGAGATTTTGCAGTCTGGTTGCTATTGTACCTCTGCTGCTGCCCTGGTCACCTCAGGACCCTGCTGGCTTGGAGGGAGGGGACATGGGCCCAAGTGGTYCTGCCTCTCCAGGAGCTCTTGGTCATTTTTTTTCCTTTTTTTTTTTCTTTATTCTCCCCCTAAAACCTCCCTCAGCATCTCAAAACAGAACAAGAGTTCTCAATCAGGAAGAATAGGTTAAGTGGTAAAGTCGTGCATCACAGTTAGTAGTAAGGATATTCATATCGGAGATGTTGTAGAACTATTGGGACAATATTATCTGTCCTTTCTGATTATTTTATGGACTTGCTCTAAAGGTCATCTGTTGATACTTCAGTGTGAAACATTTTCATTCACTTCTCTCTAGCAGAAAACTTGCAAACTTCTCTGTAGTAAATATTGATGTAAATCAATCATCTTTTATGATATGACTTCCTAGAGTGCTCTTTCTGTACTTCAGTAACCTATTAGCTCTGGAAACTCACTTGCTTCCTGTTTTATATTTTTTTGGAGGAAAAAAAAGCTTTTTATATGACTAGCAAGCAGTTTTTCAGACTCTTTTTTGACACCTTATTACACATTTATCAGCATTTAAACACTTCTCATTTTTCTGGGTTTCTTCTGCAAATTTCTGCTTTTGAATGATGCCCCCCCTTAATAGTTTCTTGTACTCCCTCTTGTAATTATGCTAACTTTTCTTATGYTTTTTTTTTAGAATCTTTTCATTGTGGTATACATTTACTTTGAGCATCTCATTTTCACTTCATAAACTGTCTCCATAGCAACTGTAAGCATTTTTATCCTCTTAGCCACTCCTTTTAATTTAGCAAGCTTCTTAATTTTTAGTGATTCCTTTTCCTGAAGTAAACTACTACAGAAACAGAGTTAGCAGGCTTTTTTTTTGTTCTTGTAAGAATGCTGAATCTGGGTATACTGAATGCAGTATTGCAGAGTAAAATAGAGTTTATACGCCATTCATAACCCCATAAGGGTATTTTCTTCTCTTACGGGTTCACTGATTAATTGCCTCAATAAGCAGTTGATTACAGAGTCTAAAAACTTCATCTCCACATCATACCAGTAACATCTGAAGTCATAGCACCTGAAGCCTACCTCTGTTATCTCCCATCCTGTGAGTCACTAGCCAGCTCTAATCCATATATATATCAATGATAGTACAGAACTTAAATGTATAGGCATTTCCTTATATTTACCAATAATTTGATTTCCTTACCCTCTTCTCTTAAAAATATTGCATTTCTCTTTATCACTGCCTAGTACTTTATTATTTATGTATGGTTTTATCCATATATCAGTTTCACACAGGTGGTCTTCCTTCCATTAAATCTCTGAATGTCTATTAAATTAATAYGGATATTTGAGTTTATTTACCTTTTTTCTTTTTTAAAAAATATTTGTTTAAAAACAGTTACCTAGCCTTTTTTCCCCTCTAACCAATGCAATTAAGCTAATTCCTACAGGAAGCATTCTTGTGAATAGTGCTGTCTTGTGTACCTATTAGCTTTCCCTTTCTCTTCAGAAATTTAAAAAGGTTACTGGGTGGTATTTAAACTAATGCCAAATAGTGTGATTCCAAGTTGGTTGGGAGTCATATTTCATCTGAACACTGGGAGTCTACGTGATGCTGCCTTCCCATCTCTGGGACTACCCTTCATCCACGGCTTTATCACTGTTTAGGTAAACAAGCATTGATTTCTAAGTCCTTTGGCCACAGAAGAACTGTTCAGTGAAGACAGACCTCACTTGAGACCTGCCTCAGCTCCTRTAACAACTTTAAGCCTCTTTCTGCCTGTTGATGACAGCTTCAGCCTATTTGTGGGCTAAGTTTTCTACGCGCTGCTATTAAACAGACGCTGGTTTCCAGTGGGATTGCTGTTGCCTGGCATGTCAAATCATTTCTTTACAACAGAGCTTATCATTGTGTCACCTATCCAGCTCCACTGAGCCTTCCCAAAAGTCCTTTTTAGCGTACGCACAGACTTATTTCCATCCCTTGATGTGCTGAGTGCAATAATCACTGGAGGCCCAGGGTAACTTGCTATCCCTCTGGTCTGGCTAGCATGCTCTGATAGGCATATCTGGCAGCTGGGTCATGCGTACATGTAGTTGGGGGAGGGCTGTTCCTGGGCTGGTGTGTGTGTGTAGTGGGACGCTRGAAATGGTTGAAGGAGAAGTGACAAGGTGTCACTGTCTTCACTGCCTCAGCTGCTTCTGGGGGCTTATGCAGCTGCACAGCTGGATGTCCAGCGGATAAAATAGAAGCTTTGCTCTTGGCTCCTTTCCAACAGGCTCCAAATGCGCTTGAGAAATGTCCATGTGATAGTTAATGTAGCACCTGCTCAACAAACAAAACCCAAGTTCCCCCTCCTCCATTATACTGTACATCTGTTATTTTGCTGACATGGATACTAGCATAACAATTAGATTCACTGCTTGCCCTCTAAGTTGATTCCAGTTAAGTAGAAAAGACCTTAGTGTATTCACTCAATGATTTTTAGGCCCTAGTAAACATCAGCAAATTCTCCCTCCAATAAGATTTGTTCTACCTTGTAATAGCAYTTACATGTGTATGTTTATAATCGAAGTGAGACTGAGAGGCAACATTTYGCTCTGTCCAAATGCAGATTCCAGGCCTTAGCAGAGGAGTACTTGCATGCGGAGATCTAGTTCCAGATCTAATTAGAGATCCAAGAGAGGATATAGGCAAATAAAAGAAGGTAGCCACGTCAGAAATGACACTTATACACACAGCTAACCACCTCACTTGTCCTCTGTCCTTTAAGCCTTCCCTTCAGCTGGGACTAACTGGGACATCCTAGCTATCTGCTCAGTTTCAGACAGCTGCTGTTAACAGTGGAATCTCCCAGAGAAATATTCCCTTTTTCCCCACAAATGTGGAATTTCTCCCTTCAGGAAATCATACTAGTTCAGGGTCAGGACAGTCAACAGTCATTCTTGAAGGAGTGACAAGGTTAAAGTTCAACTTCTCTCCTACTCCTCAAACTCTACACCTGGTATTTACTGTTGCTGCATGACTTTTTTTAATAATCTATCCTGAAAACATTTGCGCTTCATGGGGTTGTTCATGTGCTGTGGGGAAGTATATGCCTACAASTGGAGGCTAAGCAGTTGATTTCCTACATCCACGTCTATTTCTGACTTCATTTTAAGTCACTTCATATTTTTACTGCATGGTTTAGACCTCCTGCTATTCAGACAGCTCCTTAGCTTGGAATTAATGAGGAYAAGATAATACCCCTAAGCATAGATTTAAAACATGCTGCATTTTGGGAGATTCTGATTCCTAATATAAACACTGAACTCTGTATGGTCCCCTAGAACGTATATTGCTCTGAAGCTGACATTTTGCAGTAACCAAGTGCAGKATCGCTTGTTCAGCATGTGGAGAAAGATGTGGAGGCGCAATTGGTGTGTGTTTATTTCCTTATCTTGAGTTATCTGGTTTAGCTTGGTACAAAATAATAACCATTTTATTCTGGGCCCTCATTGAAGATTTACCACGGAAATGCTCTCAAAAAGTAAATAAATCCRTTACAATAACAACTTTTTTGATAAATCAAACCAAATGAAATTCCCAAAGACCTTCATATCTCTGGAAATTAGCAAAATATGTTAAACTAATTTAAGACAAAATGTATGCTTTGCACCAAGCATCTAAAAAACAATAGAGGAGAAGAGGACTGAGTAAGAGTAGCTCTGTATTCAACACTGAGTTTTCATTCAGATATCATCACTGTTTTCCTTTTTGCCTACTTTTGGTGCAGTGTCCCTGATCCAAAAGCTCTAGTGAGATTTTACTTACTGCTTAGAAAACTGCCTCCATAAAAGTACTTACCCAGGCTGGGAGCAACTCAGTGCAGTCCTAACAGCTGGCGAACAAAAAAGGTACCTGCTTTCCTACAAGCCTTGTGTAATGGAGAAGCTCCGTTTCATTTTTCATTCACTTTTGTTAGAAGTCCTGAGGCCTACTTGTTTACCAAGTTTTGGGCGTGCTATTTTGACCTTTAGACTGTTTTGGCTTTTTAGAATGCAGGAATTTACTTGCAGCAAATATGAACTGCATTTATTATGCTTCTGTTAGTTTATGATATGACTGCAGTGGCTATAACATAAGGAAGGTCTGGTGCTGTCCTCTGCCATGCAGAGGTATGCAGCAGGTAAAACAGAGGATGTAAGGGTATCTTCTTGGTGTGGAGAAGAATGGCTTGGAGCCCAGGAGAAGTCTGTTCAGGCACCCTGTAAGCAGCTGCTGAGAAAAGAATTAGTTTCCCATCACCCATACAGGCACCAGGGCACTATGCAGCCCCATCTAATGTTCAGGACATCAGCCCAGGCCCCAGTGAGACAGTGAAATTTCTGTGAGTGCTTTGGTTAGGTAACAGCTCAAGCCTGCTACTTAGCAACTCCTGTTAATTTAGACTCTGTGTGATCCAGCTACTGCACGTTTTTATCTCCTCTCCACCAGTAGCACCAATCTGTGTTAAAACAGGAATTTGTTCCATAAAAACTCTCCTTTGGGGAGCAGGGATGGTAGAAGAGGTACTCTCCCCATCATTCATGCTGCCTATGCAAGGATGTCCTACTAAGTTAGAAAAAATATTTTTCTTTCTCTCTGTCCCCTTTTTTTTGCTACCCAGTGTAAGGGCAGAGCACGAGCCATCTATTTTACAGAAAAAGCCTTGTTTTTATAGGGGATGTGGGGCTTCATCATTCAAAAGAAAGCACGATGCAGCTTTGCATAACTATTGAGGTTCTTTTCAAAGGTTAATTTGTTACGTCACATAGATTATCTGCTCAAATACTGTACATTCCCTTACCCTGAGGCACAGAGGTTCATTAAATGAGCTATGCAGTGAAAAAACAGCCTTTTTCTAATACAGTTTCTAAGCCTCCTGGCAGTTCTGTGCAAAACATCCTTCCTATGCTCTCAGTTATGCACAATCTTCCAAAAGAGACCCACTGTGCATCTGTCATAAGCTTTTTCCAGTGTCACTAGTAATAAGGATTAACCTCTCTATGCCTAACTCCAGAGAGTTAGCTTTTTTTACAGAGACATAAAGAATGTCTGGGGGCAGAGAGCAAAGCTAARCTGGTGCAGGATCCTGGGCTTTAGCATCCACATCACCCTGAATCTTTTGACCTTCAAGGTATGGTGAAAAGCCAGTCTATTTACTCAGCCTTGTGCCCAAGGGAGGTAATTGTAGGAATTGGAAACATTAAACAAAGCAGTGCTCAAGGATGACACGTTATCTAAGACAATATTTTGTCAATTAACTATGCAAATTGTCTGAAAGTTTTTGCTGAGTAGAGAGAGTGGGGGGACGCATTATGCAGCTCCCCAAACAAATAAATAAATAAATAAAACCATACGTTCTAATGATGGAGATGAAAGTCACTGAACTCCTGCTGAACTGTTCAAAAACCACCAGAGCACTATCATTTATTAATAGGCAGCACATAAAACTGGACTACTGCAACCGCTTTATCCTAACCTTCCATACAGTATTTATAGTGGGCCAAACTCACTCTCTTCTGGCACAGGTTGCTGCACAAAAGGCTGTCAGAAAGTGATGTTTCTGGAGATTCAGCACCTACCCTCATGGCCTCAGTTATGTTCTTTCTCAAGCTAGTATCTTCTACTTTTTCCAACTGTGACAAAAAACTGTATCCCCTGCAAAGAAGGGGCTCAGAAAGACACTGGGTGGTGAACTGTGCTCAGTGGTGGGTTTTACAGAAGTCTCCCTCAGTACAGGTCATAGTCTGAAGCCAGCTTTTGTGTTGCCTATGAGCTTGATAAGTTTGTGTGTTTTTGTGTTTTTGTGCTTCTTTAGGAGCTGACACTCTTCTGTGATGCAGTCTYGACTGGGAGGGAGAGCTGCTTCCCTAAGCCAGCTTAGCCCACCACAAAGCCCAGCAGGGTTGCAAACATTTTCAAGGATGCCCAAAGATTGAGCTCTCTTTCTTGCTTCCAGGGTGCTGAGTTACTCCAAGAGGAGACCTCTGTTTGCAGTTCAGCCACCCAGGACTGGGCAAGGCCAACGCTTCACCCCACAGAGTGGTTAACTGCAAGAGGGCCAGTGAGTGATATTGCTGACATCTCGCCTGAATCTTTTTACTGGTTTGAAACGTGGCCTCTTGATGCAATCGGCTTGTTAGAGCTCAAATTTGGGTTTTAAATTTTTTTGGTTGAACAGATATCCTTTAAGAAACAGACTGCTTTGCTTTCTTAAAAATATCAGTTATGCAAGCAGAAGCAACTAGTACTGTGGCAACAGAACTGTTTTGCACAAATGTGACCTAAATTTCTCCACCCCAAGGCTTCAGTTGGTTTCAATGCATGAACCTGAAGGCTAAATGAAACTCATGGTGTCTTTTGTTGCTTTCTGAGGTATTTTCACCTCTTTAAAAGCACATCAGAAAGCTCAGGCCTAGTATATGAGTCTGTAACCATGAAAAACTGARGTAACATAAAGGAAAATATGTAGTAGATGTAAGGTAGGCAGTAAATAATTTCTATATAAAACCTGTGATTGTATTCTTATTTCTAAATAAAAAGTGACTGAGCTAATTACATACAGATGGGGATTTGCACTTTGGTCCATTAAGGAACAGGTTATAGATGAGAATTGCTAATATTTTGTTGTCTGTGTGTCATGAATTAGATAGATAGATGTATCTCTTGCTGGTTTTTTATTATTATTATTATTTGAGAAACATTATATACCTTCCACATGTAAATCCACTAACTGGAAGTTAGTGCGTATGGAAGTCTTCGGCACTTGTCACTAACTTGTGTAAGTAAATGAATGTTTAGCCACCACTRTGTGAATGGATTCAAGCACTGCTAATGATTTTGGAATTAGTTTATATACTGGGATTCATGGATTTCTTTATTTACTGGAGTGGCTAACTAACAAGCTTTGTTAGTCTAAAAGCTGTGGGCTTTTGTGTGTACATGCACTAGACATCTACTGCAGATTCTCAGATTGCATCCACTTTCTTGCCAAGATGGCAGGCAGCTGTCAATGTGGACACTAGCAAACACAGATGGAGCAAGTCATTCAGGATGGGATGTGTTATTTGCCAATTCAGACTTGCAAGGGGCTTAGCAGGTCGGCAGCTACCACAGCCTCACGTTGTCTTATTCTCTCAGATCAGCATAACGAATCATGCCTGGGAGACCAAGTTAATCCCTTTCAGGTTCCCTGGACTGTAGATCTTTCTGAATTTTCCTTTCTTTAGCCCTTTGTTTTCCTCCTGCTTTGTGCTGAAAGTTAACCACAGCAGCGAGAATGCATTAGGCTGCCTGGAATACTGTCTTCAATTCATCGTGTCCTGCTGGCACACGGCAAAGGCTGCACAGTGAAGAAACCCCTGCGTTACTTCTGGAATGAGTCAACAAGGGTTTTATAAAATACAATATCTTTAAACACACACAAACRTGCACACATAAGCTGGAGAGGCTCTTGTCCTGGTTTGAGGGTGGATACAAATCTGCTGTTTGAAGCCACCATGTGCCAAAAGGCTGCTCAGTCTGCATCTGTCAATCCAAGGGGTTATTAACTCCCTGAGTACTTCCCCATTTCCCAGTCCATGGCATGCAGGTGGCCTTCTCCAGCTGGCTAGAGGAACCATTCATCACTTCAAAAGAAGCTACAATGCCCTCTTCTGCACTCAGCCAGGGGAAGAATCCCGACTCACTCCTGCTCCTGCTAGGAGCAGACTCCTAGCTTGGGGCATTCTTCTTCTTGTATGAACGACTCCCATTGTGTCCTATAGCTGGGGATATGGGATCTTTGAGGATTAATCCTGTCCTCACCAAGGCACATCTGTTCTCCATTAGATCAGAGAAAGGAGCCACAAATACCATCTGTACCTAGGGCTGTTGTCTATCAATGCAACTCTAGCCTGCCCTGCAGTTGGACCTGTCCTTTCCTTGACCTGACTCTACAGTGATTCTTCCCAGCCTTGAGACCATTAAGTGTGATGCTGGCAAGAWGAAATGCATTTATATGCTCTTATAAGAGTACGTAGTGTGTGAGTAAACATTAGCATTTTGATAGCTGGGGCAAAATACACTTTATAGCATGTTAGTTGTGGTGGTGTTAGTCATCTACTGGAGATGGGTGCTTCTATATAGTAAATCCCTAGGAAAGAGAGGATTGAACCTTTTATCTGTAAAAAAGAGTTATACTATCCCTAAATTAAAACCATATTTGGATTGCCTCACAAAGATCAAAGGTCATTTCCAGCCCTTTTGCATTTCTTCAGCATATCTTCACCCATTTACATTAGTGCTGAGTTGATCTGAGAAGTTTTCTATATGAAATGAAACTTTTCCCGTTTACTCAGGGCTTGAATCAGCCCAGGAGTATTCAACAGCCAGGAAACATCTGTGTTTCCTAATAACATAGTCAGTAGGTATCTCATCTGCTTTGGGAAAAATATACAAAAACAGTGCTATCTACCTTCAGAGTTGTTGTTCCCTAACCGTGCTCTTATGGCTCTCCAACTGATTCATTAAATCATAACACTTTTATTGTGTCTTCATCTGCAACGTCAAAACATGATGATCTTTGAGACAYTGTGAACACTAACACAGTGCTTTGAGAACCTCTGTTTCAGAAGGGGTTACCAGAAACTCCTTCAGATCTCCTCAAGCATTTAGACCATAACATTATAACAAATGTGCAGGACACACAGATTAGATGGAAGCCTTCAGACATCAGTAAGGCATTTATTATTACAATTATAATTAATGTTAAAAAAMCTACAAGTAAATAAAATGTATTTTAAAGCAGATTAAAGTATATATCCCCAAACCATGAGATGTAATTTACATGCCACTATTCCAGTTGTACTAGATTTGATTCAAGCTGTTCCCTTACACTTCAGTTTCCTCTCTAGCTCATCATGGAAGGTAAACTTCCCATGGAGAAATTTCCTGAAAAAATGATATCTAAGCAGAAGAAACTGGAAAATGAGCAAAAGTTTGACAGTGAAGAAAGGAGACTGATAATTTTGGAAGAGGGGATATTTCTTCTGGATTTGAGCAGCCTTTTTATGGAATAAGGCAGCAAATTCTTTGCAGATGAAACTAGGCCAATGTAAGTAACTGATTTTAATGATTCAGCAATGGAATTTAAAAATAAAACTGATACAGATGAAAGTGATTCAAAATTTTAATTTGTACTTGACAAAACAAAACACTGCTAAATGTCTTTTTTTTTTTTTTTTTTTTTTTTTTTTTTTTTTTTTTTTTTTTTTT
>NW_028186491.1:303169-328809 GCF_003343005.1 Rhea americana
ACACACACACACACACACACACACAAAGCAATGAAAGATTCATTAGAGTTACAAAATATTCAGAAAGAATTGTCCAGCACCAGTCAAACGAACAGATAAAATGAATCACTAGCAAATGCAGAAGACAGAGAATAGACAAGTGGTGGCCAAAACCATCATTGATAAAGGACTGAGGAACAGACATTTAACACTTTTAGACATGGGTGCATATTTGCTTATTACATATCCAAAACATAAAATTTGGTTTTAATATTCTGGAAAGTGTCTCCCTATTGGTATAAAACGTTATTAATAACTAAATAATAATTTGTCCTAAATCGTGTCCGGTGAGGTTTCCTATTCCAGGTCATTAACAGCAGCAGACATTTTCACTCTGATTTCACTCTGATTAGGGATTTGATCCCCAAAGGATTTGCGTATTAAAAAGAGAGAGGAAAAGCAAATCATATATGAATCATCAGAAGAGTCTGACTTATCAAGTAGAAGTATCAAATAGAAGACACATCTACGTCCAAGGGGACACTGGATGTCATGAGCCTTGCCACAGACAGATGAACAAAGCTTGAATAAAAATTTTACTTTGGTTGAAACATGTTACAGTGCTGCAAGATGGAGAAAAGAGAGTTGTAAGCTACATCATGATTACCTAGGAGTCATAAAGTTACGCTGCTGACATTCCTTGCTTACTGTTGTGATGGCAGAGGAGGACTTTGCATGTTACACGCTCTTTAATTTTGGGGAGGTTAAATTATAGAACTACAGGACAGGAAGAGACTTCAAGAAATCCCCTAGTCAACTCCACTGGCCCCAAAAGGCCTATGCTTTTCCTAGGACAACCAGTCTGTGGTATAGACAACAAGAGATTCTTTGACACCACTTTTTACTGGGTTATTTGCTACATCCCTTTAGCTGGTTAGCTGCTGCCAGCTCTTTTCCCCTTTTGTGGTTACTGCTATGTTAGTTATGTTTCTCTTCATAGATTATATACTGATTTTCCTTCCTTGCTCTGACCATGAAAATCCTTTCTTCAACCATATTGTCCTATGCATACTCTTGCAGATATTGGACTAGATTCATTAGCAGCTTTTTTTAGGYCATTTAGAAAAAATCTGGAATCTGTCAGTATAAGCAAGTAAAATGTTCCTAAAAGGCTAAACTGTACACACATATGATCTATATACATAGAATTAAGAGTAGCATCAAAGCTATTTTAATTATCTTGTCAAATTGCAATAGGTTGTATTTTAGGTTTTGAAATGAAGTCAAGGTGGACAGGCCAAAGCTCAACATACCTGAAATTAATGAGCAGATCAGCTGCAGGGATTAGCAAAGCTGTTATTCCTAAAACCACAAATTATTGTATTCTGCTATTTCTTCCATGACTCAAGCCTTTCATCTGGTAAAAGAAGTAAATTCAGAAGTCTAGTCACCAAAAACACTGGRTAGAGACAAGTTAAGAAGGTTGTCAGATTTCATCCAAGAACTTTTCAGACATGATGATATAATGCAAGAGGAGGTTACTTGTACTGCAATGAATAACTCAAAGTGTCAGCAGGATGAAGGGAAATAGTTCTGCATTCATTCTCATCAGGTTTTGTCCTTTTTTAATATTATAAGGATGTCAGAAATGTCAGAAATTGTAATTTTATCAGTTTGTCTCTTACATAATTTATTTCTTCTTCTTTATAAAAAGGAAAGAAGAGTGTATATCAAATTGACAGCAGTATTACAGTATTTCACCACTGTGTGAGATTTTGATAGCTTTATTTCCAAAATGTAGGAGGAGTTAACTACTGTTTCTAGTCTACTTTCAAATCCACTATACAATAATGGTTTTCATGGGGATATTAAGAGTGCTTGGCTGCTCTTTACATATTGTCTTATTCAATAATTGTTAGCTATCAAACTACTATTTACATTTACTGAGACAGTTTTCTTTTGGGGTTTCTCTTTCTTAGAAATATATCTAGTGAAAAACTCATTCTTAYGCAGTCTTAATTCTGCTCATATCAAGCTTACAACATAAAACTGATTCCAAAGTAACCATTATTTAATAATCCTTGTAAGGTATATTGTGTTAACTGAAATGGGATCCATCTCAGCTAACCTGGGTTGGACTGGATGATCTCCAGAGGTCCCTTCCAACCTCAATCATTCTGTGAAAAGAACTTCTGTAATGGCCTAAAAGAGAGCTGCCTAACCTATTCATCTGAATTTGTCAATTTATCTCATCCTAGAATGGAGGTGTAAGGAATATGATGACAATAGCCATTTGGATATGGATTCTTTTGTTTTGTTTTGTTTTTAATTGCCTATTAAGGGACCCTACAGCAGTGATTATGGATATAGGTGACTAACTTCTGGTGAGATGAACACTGTCCTAAGTGAAGTTAGTAAGTTACATTTCTGTCTCCCTTTTTTATTTATTTTTTTGCTTCTTTTTTGCATGTGGATGACCTCATATATACCTTGGATATTTACAGTGATTTACTAGCTCCTCTTAACGCAGTGGATTAGTTACAAAGAGTTAGTTATTCATCTTTCAAGATATAGTAGTTAGTTACAATTGAGCGAACAAAATACATGCATTGTTGCTCCTCGGTGCTCCCTGAATGACAGCTTAAAGTGATTCCAGAACAAATAGTTCAAAATGAAAATGAAAATGAAAAATTCTATCAATATCRGAACTGAGCTTCTAGAAAGAGGAAGAAATTCATCTGAGAGAGAAAAATGACTGATAGTGGCCTCTGGAGATAGGCTTTGAGAGTTGGCCTCAAACAAAATAAATAAGTTTTGGACAAGTTACTGTCTTCATTGATGTTGCATGGGTTACAAGAGAAGTAAAATAACAGAAGAAAGGAACACTATAGCTCTGAGAGCCAAAATGGTCTTCCTGTTGGATCTGAGGGAGGAACCTTATTTCTTTCCATGTGTGTGCACAGGCACATGCACATTTGTACGGGAAGGTAGAGAAGAAGGGGGTGGTAGTGTTAAATGTAACATGATGACAGTATTCATTTTCTTAAATTTGGAATAGACTTCCTGAATTTCCATGTGTTCTGCCAATTGTAGAGCCTATGTCAAATCTTACAGGAGCTGGAATTATATTTTACAATGTAAAAACTGTTTAAAAATGGAAAACTTTATATACAGATGGAAATAAGTTTTGATTTGTATGTTTTGTGGAGTATATATCTTTGAATTAGTCAGAGGGTAGCCAACAATTATCCATATCAGTTTTTACATCCAGGATAATAATTCACTTACAATTCACAGCTAAAAATATATGTTTTACATTTATTTAAACAATATCTTCCATCTACAGGTATCTCTATCATGATATGTAGGTCATATAATGGAGTTGTYGCTTCTTATAGGCCATTTTTTTAAGAAAAAGAAATATTACTTTGCTGAAATCTAATCAGTTTGAGAGGACTGTGAATGTCTGTAAAGCTCAGAAGAAAAGATCAATAACAGMTACATTTTCAGATGGGCTTGAATGAACAGTTTCAAGACCTACAGTTGGCAGTGCATTATCCATATAAAGATAAACTCAAGCTACGAACAGAACTTTATGCAACTCAAATATAGGCTATATTTGAATTTCTTATAAAGATCTTATCAAAATTACTTATTTCTAAGGATGATGAAAAATCCTTTGCATGTGTGCAGATTTCCATAGTCAAACAATGCTGATTTCTAATGGGGTGTAACAGGCTTCATCATAAACTCCTTGAAGAATGATATGAATTGAATGCTAAAATTATATTAGAATATGATTTATGTTATATGGTGTTGAACCATCCAAGTCTTTTGGGGAAATGACTGTGAAAAGAGAATAGCTTCTAAAAGCTGGCTATGCCCCAAATGCTAATAGATTAAGGAAACATAATACACAAGGTGTTAGATGGGTTTTTTCTCTAGTTACTTTGTTTAGCCAAARTTAATTTGAGGGACAGCACAAACTTCCTCCCTAGAGAATTTTTCTTTGTCTGAACGGCAATGACAAATTATGATTACAGGCTAATGTTGCATGTGAAGTTTCCCAGTTGTCACTGTGAGAAAGAGAGACATAAGACAATATAGTATTACTGTTTTTTTTTTTTTTTTTTTAGAGGTGATTTTTTTTTCCTAAAATATGAGATTGAAACAAGTTGCTGTATGATTGTAGCAGGGGTGAGAGCTTAGAGCAGATATTCCGGGAAGCCTGGAACAGTTGTGACAATTCCAGGCCAGGCTCAGATGAGACTTTTGGCTTAGGAAAGAGACAGCAGACAACCTGTACAGTTCTGCAGATTTGTGAAGAGCGTTTTCTTTTTCTCTCTCCGTTCTTTTCTGGCAGTTTCAGATGGATTTTTGTTTTGCCCAATTATATTGCAGTATGGACCATAGTGCATATAAATTTGGAAGTGCTTAATCAGTGAGCATGTGCAGATATGAAATTTATTTCCTGTATTTACAAAATTCAACTGTTGATTCATTTATTTGAACAATGCCAATCACTGATCAAATATTCTGTAAGATGAATAGCAGTGGCATAAAGCTCTTGTATTACTAGGCTATGATTAGCTTTATAATGATGTTAAAAGCAGTGCTTTCCCAGTTTATCTAATCTTTCTGACTTTTCATCTGTGGCAACAGAAAACCGTGGATTATCCTTCTCAGTAAATGGCCTGGGTCCAATTTTCTGTTCAAATATTTTTAAAAAGCTGTAATAATACTAATACATTCCTGAAAGTGCATTTCTAAGAGACAACTACATTCATCTGCTACTAGGAATCATCCTGAGCACATATCTTGACCTCGCAACATGTACATTGCTACTTTTCTTACAAGGCAAAAAACACAGTGGAGGGAGATATATTTTGAAAGAAGAGACCTTGCAGTGCAGTGTCCTGCCTAGCTTCTGTTTACAAACTGACAGTCTTGGACAGAATAGCTTAGTCTTTATATCCTTGTTTTTCTAACAAGCTCAGACAAACTTCTCTGATTACTGTTTCAAATATTAGTTCACCTAGCAAAACAAAAGTTAAATCTACAAATACCTGATTATTGGGACATTTTAGACACTCTGGATGGGGTACTAACAGCCTCTGAGCTTTAGTCTTCCCCTCATAACCTTCTCTTGTGTTGACCTTTGAAAGACAAGCAACTCTTTCTTCAAAGCCTGTATTGAATAGCTGTAAATGATTAGTTCAGTAAATATAGCTAAATATTGGCTGCAAAAGATACTCTTGAATAAGCACACAATACATGTGACAATGAAAAAAAGATGGACAGTTGCAATGCTGTTAAATTAAGAAGGCCTATAGTTTTTTTGATATTCATAAATGTCAGATGACATAATGATAAACAGTTGAAAATATAGATTAGGTTCTTAACATTAGATTTTGAACAAAATGCATAACCTTTCAAACGAAGATCCTGACTGTGGTTTTTAACTCATGACATGAATTCTGAGTTAGGATGAATCACACTCTACAGGGTTTTTTTTCATAAGCTTTGAGAAAACAAACATGAGAGCAGTAGCTCTATCATCTTTTGAAATGTTCCTAGACCGATTTAGATTTTCTAGCTGAGGAGGTGGCGAGGACCCTATTCTTGCAGTTGCTTCTACATAGGGCTTTCTACAATCATATTGCCTCTCGTGCATCCTAAGAGACAAGTCACATATCTCTTCTGTTTCARCAACTTTGTATCTGAGACAGAGATATTTGGCCTTCTGTAAAGAGATAACACTGCTTGCAGCATGCTTACAGACTGAATTTTTATGGAAGAGCCTATTTTGGGGTGTAACTTTCCTTTTTCCCCTTTGCAGAAATTGGTTTAAGGCGTAAATGTACTTCTTTTTCTTTTTCACTTCCAAAAGCTCTCAAACTACCCTGTGAAGATTATCCCCTGCTAAAACCAAAATCACAAACAGAGTATCACAAAAATCTTCTTCATAGTTAAATATTAAAAGCACTCAACACATCACATATATCAACATGAGTCATTAAAGTTCAAAGCCTGGAGAAAACACAGCTACGGCCTAGTAAACAGCAGCATGCTTACAGTGGCATTACAGAGAACAAATCACTWACATACTTTAAAGGCATGCAGGCTAAGAACTAAGTTGAACAGGGATGGGTTGAAAGTTGCATGGTTGGACAAGGGGAAGTAATCCAACACTAGCAGCTGGCTTGAAAAARTAAGATGTTTTGCTCTTCAGTCATCCAAAGTTCATCTTGCAATTCACTGATGCAGCCACTGCCTGGAGGAGTCTGTGCATCTGTGCCGGAGGGGGCTTTTCTGACTAGCTTGTTAAGTTCCTGCAGGCAGTTCAGGGCCAACCACCTGCGCTTCAGAAACRTATTCTTGTCTTGGTGAGTAACTGAATTGCAGGGACTCCATCAATAAATATTCCTCCTATATAATGTAATTGAAGTGGTCCTAAAAGTAGCAACTTAATTAAATTAAGCGGATGATATTATTCACTCTACCAATTATCATAGGTCATTTTATCTATAGGGAGATAATTTCTTGAAAACAGTGTCCTATGCATCCCCTAAGTGTTTTCATCATCTCATAATTGGATCTCAAACTGCCTCAAAGCAATTCTCATAACCTAAAATTGTACTGTTTGGACATTCCTCAGGGAACTGGGTGCTCGCATTTGAGATCATGCTCCCAGTGGTCATAGAAACATAGATAACAGTTTTGATGATTGTAATATCCAGGAATTAACCTCTTCGGACTCTCAGAGCTCAGAAATGAATAAGAAAGTGAATAACCTCCCACCCCAACTTTTGTCTCCTTATAGACATCTAAAATTCTACTCTATTCTAATTCACTTCAATTGGAATTCCGATTCCAATTACCCAATATAAACCACATCTCATAGCTGCCAAAAATTCTTGAGGAAAAGAAGAGAATGTGCAGACTAAGCATAGTGGACCCAACAGTATTATAGCCCAAGCAGGGAGAAGAATCAAAGATCTATATATAAGTGGCTGTGATTTTAAGCCTACACAAGTATAGGYTGTAGTCAAAAGGGATAGTTTTTCTCCTATCCTTTCTTTCTCCCTGCTTACCTAAGGCCCTGGTCACATCCTTTTGCTGCCACTAGTACTTGTGGACATGCAGAGAGCTCGATATCTTGAAAAGGATCCAGATGATGAAAAAAACACAGTTTTTGTTAGGTTAGCTTTTTAGGTCTCTGATCAAATTTACTCTGTGGCCACGTGAACTTTAGGGGAGGCAGTGAAACCAAAGGACTAGGAAAGGGCAGGTCTGCCCCTCACATTTGATTTGGCTTAAAGCARACAGGAAGGTGATTCACTCTCTAAGATTCATGTAAGCAATCTTGATTCCAAAAGGACAATATGGGAGTGGGTAATGCTCTCATGAACTCGGCAAAGTGACTCTATCCAGTCCTATGGCATTATGATCAGAATCTGTGCTACTTTTGCAAACAATGTCCTGAGAGATGAAAAAATTCGAAATGAAAGGGCAGTGCAATGCTGAAAACAAGATCGAATACCTTGCATCTGGTACTGACTTGTGACAGAAACATTCTGATCTCTGAACCAATGGCATTGGTTCTGAAGAAAAACAACAGCCTCACATCTTATCTTCTCTGAGAAATAACCATTGGGTTGACATCGCTTTGGTAGATCATAGGTGTGTCTTACTCAAGACTACAAGCATAATGTGTTCTCCTACCAAGGGCAAAATGAAACATAGGCCTGCAGGGCTGAAGTTGCAGTTATTATGACACTGCCAAAAACATTTAATAAACCCATTCTCGTTTACTCTGTTCTATCTGATTGTAACTCTGTTGATAGTCATATCATTGCACCTGCAAAACCTGTATGGTGACTCTATAGCTCTCATGAAATGTACTGAGCTAATAATTCTAAAAGAAAATTTAAAATGCTTTAACTATATCTTAGCTGCCAACTCACACTGCTTACAAGAGATTTTAGCTGCCYGCAAAATATAGAAATGACTAGGACATACAGGAATGATTTCCATTATTCCAATTTCTCAAATGTGGCTTCTCCTTTGCAAGCACTTGAACCTTCTAGTACTTTATGGCCCTTCCTGGCCTGTCATATCCCATCCTATCCCAACCCATTCTATTCTATTCTTCCTCTGCATCCATTACATATCTAATGAAGAGGCAATTTGGCTTCCCTGTTGGTTACTAATCTGGATTATCAGGTATGCCATCCTGTTGCACTGAGCTAGTCCCAGTCAGTAAGYAGTCAATCAATGTAACAGGAAAAGAAGAGCTGCACTGACCATGTGTTTCACATGTGGGCTATGGGGAGGAGTAAGCTCAGGGCTTTGGCAGAGGCTTCTCCAGTTACTTGCATGGTTGAATCATGGGTTTCAAGCCATGACAACAGAGGTCAAGAACTAAATGAACTTCTTTTTTTGAACTGTATTATTACTGCGCAGCACAGAGCGTATGAGTTGGGAAGTAGGRAAGGGAAGAGGGCAGACACACACAAGGTGGGGGCATGAGAGGTGGAAGCACAACCTTGCTAGTAATACTTTCCATCACCTACTTAGGAGTGAATTTCTCCTTTTCATACTCCTGGACTAACTCTTTGTTACTGTGGAGTAACTCACAGTGGCTTTGGCATTGACCACTGTGACAGCGATGTTACCATTCTCTGGTGAATTCATTTAAAGTAGGAGACAAAAGCTGAAGGTAGAACAATTCATCCTAAAAATAAAGCTTTAAATAAAGTCTCTCTCTTTTTTTTTTTTTTAAGATTACTAACCACTAAGAGCTTTTATGGTTAATGTAATGGATTCTCTGTCACTTAAGGGTCAAAATTTACAGCTCAAATAAATGCTTAATGCAAGAATTGCAAGGTGGCATTCTGTAGCCTGTGTCCTCTGTGATGATTGCAGTCCCTTCTGGTCTTCATAAGTGTGGGTTAGAGCTTTCCCAGACTAAGGAAGATATGCAGCAGTTAAATATCTGTGACCGTCAGGATCAAATTCAAAATTTTGTAGTAAGGAGACCAAAATATGGTGTCCACTCCTTGTACTTACACACAGAGACCGTTGAGCGTGCATGTGTATCTGTGTGTATATTCCTCCTCCTACAGTCAAGCTGGTTTTCCTGGACTCCTCTCCTATAGTGGCACATTTCCAGATCTGTGCTCCAGTTTATTGCCCATTCAGTCGTGCTGGTGCTGTTTGTGTGAAATAATCTGTATTAAAAAAAAATCAGGAAAAACATAAAGATGGGAAAGAATGGCAAGTGCCCAGGGAGGATGGGARGTTCTCATTGTGCTTTTGCTACCAGCGAACCATTACACTGACCTGTACCTCTGTGCTTATTTGCCCTACCCTGGGCTAAGCAATGATTTCCTAAATTTACAAATTAATCTTATAAAAACGTGTCAGAWCAACTGTGAGTTTTAACAGTGATATGGACCAAGAAAATTTGGAACGAGAATCCAGATGATTGGGTATAGGTGTGAAGAGATTAATGATAAGGTATTATATCATAAAAAAGAAGAAACTACCTGGGAAGAGTTAAGGAAAAAGAAAGAAAAGAGATTTATAACATTTCTACAGCCTACAAGCCATTTATTTTGGCTAGGAGGAGAAGTTCAGAAAGAAGAAATAAATGGTGACTTTTTAAACTCTTGAAACTTCTTCAGATGAGTTATACTCCACCAGCATTTCAGTCAAGATTAAGAGTCCTAATCCTTTCCCTCTGACAAAGTCTCAGAAAGTGTCTCTACTTAGTGGATTTAAAACTGCTGATGTTAAGCTGAATGCTTTACATTTACATAGAAATGTAGTTACGAAACAAATGCAAATGATTTCAGAGCTTTATGAAGTCTAGCATCAAGCTGCTTTCATTGTCTAACACAATCCAAAAGTTGTGGAAGATAATCAGCTGCTGCCCTGAACAAGAAAAACACCTTTCTCATAAAAACAAATGATCTTTTCTTTCTGTAAATAATATCTTAAATATACAACCTACTATAACCACAGTGTTATTAAATCTGGTTCAGTGTCACAAATACTGAGTAGGACTATTAATTTTATGATGTGCTTCAAAATTATTTTAGACTAGCTTTTTAAGAACCTCTTTTTATGTATTGACATAACACAGAACTATTAAGGTACAAGTTAAATTATGCTGATTCTTTCCTTTCTTTCTTTAGTAATTTTTAGTGTTTTTTTTTTCCCCATAGCAGATACTATGTACAAAAGGACATAACTCCTAATGATGTAGGAACCAATGGAACAATTTTTGTCCTGTTTCCTGGCATGGTCCTGCAGTAAGAGCATTTGCATTTTGAAAAAGCTGTAGGCAATTTTTATAAAGTTTTATAAAGGGTCTAGAATTTGTGGCAAGTCTATTTTTAAGTTGTTCCCAGAGTACAGGAACATGGATCAGAATGAATGATTTAACTGGGGGGAGATTTCTAASGTATCTTTAAAATGAGAATTAATCTGACCTTATAAATATGTTGAAAATAGGTTCATCAGATGACTAGTTGGGTGTACACTGCAGCTTGCATATATGTGTTGCTGTAAATCATAGGAATGAGAAAAAGGAAACTTTTCATACGATCTCATGTACCCCATTGTCAGTGTGGTTTTGTTCGTTGTATCATATATTTAAAGAACTTCTTGCAGTCTTTTAGAAATATGTACAATTTTGGCAATACATGATCAAGGGAAGAGTTTTTTCTCATTTCTTACTGCCACTCTGCATATCATACAACATCCCAGCCTTTTATCTCATTCCTTATTTTTGAGAACTGAAAATAGAAACATGAAAAAGAGAGGGATTTCTCTTGAGGCAGGGGCTAATTGGCAGACCTTGACATTTGGGATCGCAAGTGTACACAATCACATCCAGCTCAGGTACCTTGCACACAGTGTTTCTTGTAATAGTTGTAGGATCATAACACTGCACCTTGACATCAGAATCCTGCAACAGAAACCCTGCCGAGTTTTTGTACACAGAGGTTTGCATTAAAAATGTTTGAAAACATGAATCTTCTTTCAGGGTGTATTTCAATGCATTGTCTATATAGGGATCACTGGCACTCTGGATGGTGCTGTTTTCAGGCACTGTAGTGCCTAATTTGGAAGTAATCAAAATTAGTATCTTACTAAGCATATACATTTTCAATAACCTTTAAAATGTATTTGAAGCTAGCCAAAACTATGATTTTTTTTTTCTGTTTAGATTACAATTGCTGAAAAGGATTTTGCAAAATCCAAACCTTCTAGCACAGGAACATCCAGAACTAAGAAAGTTCTGGCTCTCAGGTGGCAAATGCTGATGCTGGATACTTTAATGAAAGGTCAACAATTTTCTGGGAAAATGTATATTTAAATAAAAAAATATAAATAACCAGTTAATTTGATATTTACCTACTAGACTGTGTAATTTAAAATTAAATTACTAAAAGACATCTTTTTTTCTCATCTTCTTTATGACAGTACCTTCTTATTTTRCAGTAAAGAGATTTAAACAAGATTTAAGTAAGAATATAGTGAAAGGAATCTGTAGCTCTGATTTTCTCTGTTTACCTGTTTTTTAGCCCATTTCTAAGGCATAACCTTTAACAGATTATTCTCCTGCGTATTTCTAACAGAGTAACTTCAAATGACTAATAGGAAGGCATTTATCCCAGTTTCTTCTGACGCTGGTGATGGGGGAGAGTGACAGAAATGTTTCCACAAAGTTGAAATCTAATAGAAAATATGAAGTACACTTAAAATATAATCATGTAGGAACAAAAACTGTGATGGAAATGGATATCAAGGTGTGTGAAATGAATAAAATTTGAAAAACAAACAGTTAATAAGAGTCTGTGCTCGTTCCTAGAGTGTCCTTGAACTTCCTTCTCCAGATGAACTCCATTTTATGAGTGAAATACAACCCTCCCATGTATAATGGCAGCSTCTATCATTTGTTATACAACTGATCAGATAACTCCTAAGTTACTCTTTACATGCCTGTTTCCCAACAGTTTGACAAGAAATCAAATTTAGAGACAAGCACTAATGAGTCAAAATTTTGGGAAATGATTATAACAACAGTACCTTACTAGAACGGTATGTAAAGTGGTATGCCATAAGCTGATTTTTTTATTAAGCGTAAATATACTTCCTAATTTTGCCTTCCAATTACATAAGGCATGGGCTGGCTCGCATTCTGAGAAGTGATAAGAATTCAGACTTTTACACCACCCCTTCAGCTTCTTGGTATGTAAATCACCCCATCTTTAAACACTGCTAGGCACCAGCACCCGACTGAACCTGTGTGTGTGTGTGCGCGYGCAAAAATTTCAGTCCTTGCAGCGAGTTTAAGGAGCTTATCCAGTTCCTAATAACTTCAATGACAGCTAGATGAAGTTTTGATGTCAGGGCCTTATATACAGTTTTACTTCACTTCTAAATCTGACCTCATCTAATTTTTCAGCAATATTGAAAGCCAGAATGCATCAAAAAGACTGAAAGCAGAGCCAAATGAACAAGGAAACCCAATTTTCCCTGTTCCTCAGGGGAAAGAAAAAAAAAAATCCAACCCTCATTTTAGCTCCCTGAATGAGGAGAAATAGCTTTTCAAGCATTTTTTTTATTCTTTTTTTTTATTTTTACAGCTAGATACCTCACTTGAAAATGCACAATTAAAGCAATTATACCATCAGATATTTTTCCCATTATTTCATCTGCCTAAAACATCAGCCAATACTGCTCATAGGAATAATTTAGTTTGAAAAGAAAAAAACTTCATTATTGGAAAAAAGAGGTGACATGCATTCTGTTTTCCTTCCAGTTCCCTACCACTTTCTCTGTCACTAGTTGTAAAAATTCTCTGGGCACTAACCATGCCACCAATGGTTTTCAATGGTGAAATATTTGACCTTTAAAGTATATTATTTCTTAAGCAAGGGCATAGAATGTACCACTAATAAAGTYTGACCAAATATTCCTTTTCCACTTTCTTTAAGAGAATAGTTTTTTATCCACAGTTCCCCTTCTGTCTCTCTTCACTTAATATACCTACCCAGGAGCCTGCTCTGCTCCAGATCAATCCAAGAGTAATGGGGCTAGTAGAATAAGATAGGATAGGAATAAGATATCAGGCTGCATATCTGGTTGCCACTGAGTGTCTGTACACTTCCTTGTCTAACATGTAACCTAAATAAATAATGAAAAATAGATCTTCATCTGAAATGGATTTTTATACTAAAACTCAGTAACATCTTACACTTCCTATACTGTAAATTGCAGGTGCTCCCGGTAATAAGGCTAATGTTTGCTTTAAAAAGTACAGAAAATTCAGGGAAACAAGGCCAATCTATACTAAATAAGGCTTTAACTTTTGTAGATTTTATTGTCCATGTACCTGACAGAWTCAGAGGTTAAGCAATAACATACAGGCTTAGGCAAACACTCAGATGCACATGAAAATATGTTTTTGAATGAAGCACAATAAAAGGATTTTGTTCAATTTTCACAACTGTATAGATTACACAGGGTATTTTTAATGGCTTGTATCAAACATCATCAAGGTGCTGTAACTGGCCAGATTCAGGTCCCAGTTTCACCAGAAGAACTGTTGCCCAAACCTTTCTGWTTTTTTATTCTCAGTCTCCAGAACATGAGAATGAAAGATACAGTGGCAGTCCACAGCTATACTGCCAAAATATCTTGCGAGAAAAAAGGGGAAGTCACACATTTTGAATAGATTGGTTTACATTTTATTTCTGCACCTCTGTACTTTCCAGACTGTGCTCTTCTGTAACCCAGTCTTGTCTGAAGAAGTCTTCAGGTCACATTTCCATATTTTTACTAAAAATGAATGGTACCTACTTCTTGAGCAACCTAATTGGAATTAGGCAATCATGGCATATTTCTCTTCTGAGCTGCAAATACTCATTTAACAATTAAGTAAAGAGAGTGAAATCTGGCCCTATTTGATTTAACTCCCCTATGCATAGCTCTTTAAGTTCAAGGCATTTTCTTATCTGCTGCTCTTCCTCTCTAAAAGAACTTACGAACTACAGGGACACCATGAATCCTTGTCACAGCAGGTAGGGGATTGAGAACAATGTGAAAATGCGTTGCTTTACAACATTTCAGGTTGGCAGACCTGGCTGCACTTAGCATTTCATGACTTAGTTCAGTGACGTTCAAACGGCATCTCTGAGGCAGAGGACCACGTCTGCCTGCCACCGCTGTCTTTTCCCCAGAGGAGACAGGCAGCGGCTGCTTGAGCCATGCATGGTCTTTTTACTGCGTGCTGTGAAGCGCTTTGCTGTGTCAGCCTGAATCAATGGAAGCGGTCAAATGAAAACACTCTGGGGCCATGCTGTGTTACTAAATGGACGCAGTGTTAAAGATATGAAGGTTACTGTCATGATGGTGATAATAATTAAGCTGTGTTATCTTCAAATCAAATTTTCTACAGAAGAGTCGTTAATTAGGCTAAAGTTTTCTCATGTTTCTAGATCTCTACTTTTCTCCCCAGGCTAGAAATCTCATTGTCATTGCTGACCCTGAACTTTTTTTTCTACCAGCTTCTCCCTCTGGTGTATTACTGGTTGGGTCTTTGCCAGAGTTTGCCCTCACCCTGACCCTGTCTTAGATGAAATACTTGTTTATACCTTACTCAGTTCTCAACTCAGCTAATGCAATCCCTTCCTTTAAAATTCCCTCCTGGATGGTCTCCTTGAATTGTCTGGATTTAATTCAGTGTTGCCAGGAGAGCACAAGATGCAATAGGCCTGTTGTAATATGATTATTTGGTGTTGGAGAAAGAAGTGCAAGCTGAAGATAGAGGATTAGTACACTTTTTTTTTCTTTTTTTTTTCTTTTTAAACATACTCTCTGTCTCTGATGTCAGAGCCTTGTTTGGCTAGATTGTTATCGAACGTGTCTGGGGTCTCAAAAACTCTACTACATGTATGAGCTGAACCTTGGCTTCTGCACCAGGAGACAGGCAGGTGGGCAGTCTCACTTAGCAACAACAGCCAGCCAGGGAAGGGCAGGAGGAGCTGGCACTCTCCACTGGGATAGTGGGCTGTCAGCTTGCCTTTGCCTTTGATAAATCAGAGGACTCCAGCCTCAACTGTGGCTGCTGTTTTGAGGGAAGATGGAAATGATCTGCAAGATAACTCTGGCTGAGGGTGTCTTTAGCTGAGGGGTAGTAGTAAGAGAGAAGACTGGACAAGCTGGAGGGGTCTGTGGGAGATGGGTGTTTCTGAGGAATGGTTTCTAACAAAGTTGATAGAGAGCATGCTACTCCTAGCTATAACAACTTTTTAGGAGGTTAGCTTTCTCCCCACTATAAAGAGACTGTGACCACTTCTAATTTTAGTTAGCTTCCATGAAGAATAGAGCTCTAAAGCWAAAGAGACTGAGAGAAAGCCTTTCAAGTGAAAAATATATTTTGGGAAAAGATTGATAACGTTTGGGGGAAGTGAGCATTTATGAGCTCTAGGAAGGAAGGGACTGTGAGATGAGGTCTTTAAAACTTTGGAAGAGAAATAGGAGAAGATGTCAGAGGCATGAGGGATTCTGCCCTAGAAAAGACTGTTTCTCTAAATACTAATCATCTCTAAYTGGAGTAATCTCTAATCTAACTTCTGTCCCACGTACATTTAACCTGGAGGTCCCTGTACAACATTGCCTTTGTTCTMACGGTCTCGCAAAAATGAGGGACTGACAGTGAGAAAGACCTTGAATAGGGAATAAACTGACTCAGTGCTTTTTATAAACCACTTTCAAGGATAAGACTCTTTCAGAGACCAAACCTAAATTAAAATATTCCTAACAGTGTTGAAAGTGAGAGAATCTCCTTGTTTACTCCTTTCTTATTGACTCCTTCATGCTCTGCCTAGCCCATTCTTTGAGTCGTCTTTCAGGACCTCATTACTTTCTAATTTAATCTTGTCTGCCCTCGCCTTGAGCTGTACCTTTCCAGAAGGAAAGGAGGCAGGATCCATCAGTGAGTACATTGCCTTGGCCATAATGTTTAATAAAATCTTAACTGAAACAGTCACACTTCATATAATTAGAACACATTTCTGAAGTATATCCCACCTTGATCCATCTTTATATCTATCATATTTGATGTCTTAGTACCAAAAAGATTTGCTCAGATATTTTTTATTATTTTCATTTATAAATAAAATTATGATATACTGTTTTGGACAGTCATCCATTTTCATCTTACCATAGCTTAAAATTTCTTCAGAATGATTCCATTGCCTGTCAATGAGATGGGAAGACTGCTGTTGTCAAATTCTGATTCAGAGTTGCCCTGGAATATTAATAACGGAGATCTTAATAGTACTCTTTTTTCATAATAAATATTAAGTTCCAATCGTATTTATATCAGGCACATACCCAAATAATTAAAGTCATCATTGAAACTATTAGCAATTACTGCTCTTAACTATACTGGCAGAAATGACAAAATCCTTGCTAAGTTTTTCCTGTTAACTAATGGAAGACATGGTTTCCATGGGCTTTCAATCAGGCTTTAACATCAAAGAAATTTTAAGAAGACTTTAAAAATGTATAAGTGAATTTGTAGTACTTTGATTCTTCTTGCTTAGAATCTCAGCTCTGACTTAGAACATTGATATACTTGCGCTTTTTAATTTGTGGTCATCAACACAGTAAAAATAATATGCCTTTCTGCTACTGAATAGAAAAAGTATTCTTACAAATAATAGCCACATTATAGTAGGAAACCCTCATTATCCATGCAGGAATTGTTGCAGGAATGAAAAGCCTTGTTCCCCACTTTCAAAGTCTTTCCTGGGCTTTCTTAGGGATCTTCATTATGTTACTTTACCTTTATGTGCCTTTTTTTCCGTCTGAAAAACTGGGATAATGCAATTTTATGAAGTATTTTGAAATATAAGGTCATGAACTTTACGTATTTCATATTGCTATTCTTAAGAAAAAAAATCTGAAGCAGTTATACTGAGTGAATGATTCTGGTGAATAAGTGGTCAAAATTGTCTCAAAACTTTCTGAATCAGTTCTCAGATAGGTGCACATTAGAATATCTAAAAATGTAGGTCAGAAGACCATATTAATTGTAGCCATAAAAATCCACAAAAAGACAAGTTCAGAACACAGCTTAATATCTTCTTGCAATGCTACTGTGATCAAATTTCAGTTCACTGCTAGGTCTGCATCAGGGCATGATCAGATGGGAAAAATACATTTTTAACGATATGGAAGCTGCAGTTGGTAAGACACCTAGAATGCATGTATACCCTATGAGGTTCACATGTTACCCTTGTTTCAATTTTCCAGCTGAAGCAATAAATCAGTTTAACAGTTGYGATGTAACACAACTTGAATCCTTGTAACACTTTGTAAAACTTTTAGTTTTTGAAGAATTAGAATCTGGTTCTGGATCTGACCTTTGAAATTTAGAGTTATTTCTCTTTGACTTTGAATGTAGACCAAATAAAATAATTTACAACTTTAAATTGTATTCAAAGAGCGCATTGTTGCCATCCATTTTCTTTAATTCAGCCCTCTCAATCTACCGTTTAATGAACTTCCCTATTGTTCTAATCCGAGGTTGAAAACAATGAGAAAAGTATGTAAATGTTGGTTTAAAGAATCGTCGTTACAACTCTTTTTTTGTCATTTTTATTTTATTTTACTTCATTAAATATCCTGCATTTTACTATGGTTACAATGGATAAACACAATTTGACCTTTTTGTTTACCATATCCTCCAAACCATTCTGAAAATGAGTATGCGCAGTACCAAACATATGTGTCTAGGGGAATTTTGACTAGTGAGATCGTTAAAATTTGTGTAAGCATGTAAGAAGAAGGTAGACAACAAGAAATAGATCCTCAAAAMAATTAAAATACATCAAGTTTATCCACTCTTATATGTAAGTATATAACATTTTAGATCTTCCACTCTCCAAAACAGCTTCTACCTAATGGTGGAAACATCCAGAAACTCCAGTTCCTCGGGAACCCAAAACTGCAAAGAAATRTTTTTTTCAGCTCACTATTTTTCTCCACCCAAACTCATCAGGTTCTTCATTGCCTGAGTTGCTAAACAAGCTTTATCCTACAGCGCAGAATGCAGTAATGGATGCTGTTTCCCTTCAGATCATGGTTATAGGAGGATAAAGTGCCCTTGTTTTCCTAGCACTCAGTAGTTAGAGTACTCATTCAAGATGTGAGCTGAATTTCTTCTCTTGCCTGAGGRCATCTAAGTTCTACCTCCCCTGGAGGCAAGCAGTTTTTAGGACATATGGCATGGGAAGTTGTTTTGGATCCTTGCTCCTGCTAGAGCTTTTCACCATTGTAGTAAATAGGCAATGATGCACGGAACAGAAAAGGATGTGTGACACCAGCAAGGAAGGGTGCAAGGGGCAAGTGGGACACACTCCTGTGGGGACAGACCTTAGTTCCAGCTATACACAATGCACAATTCATGTATTAGTGCATTTAAAACTATGTCTGAACTATCTCCCTTCCCAAAGACATGACTGAACTGCTGGTCAGTGGTTGTCAGCCTGCAGATGATGGCTGATGGGCCACTTACTTACACTCTCAGTTGACTGTTTCTGAGAAAAACAAGCCTTCTTTTAGCTGACTTAAATCTGCTAGGTAGGATTCTGCCATTGCCTGGAAATAACTCTAGAGATTTACAGTCCAAGGGGTATTAAGTAACTGTTACCTGTACAGAAATGTGAAAATGTCAAAGAGAAGCTCAGCTAAAAATCTTTTTGACCAAAAAGGCATTCTGGGTACTAGTTACAGACATCATGAGCATGTTTAAAAAAACATTATATATATATATAAAAATAAATATACATATATAATATATATACATACATATATATGTGTTATATATATGGTATGTTATACCATTATATATACATAACATATATATAATACACTTATATTAATGTATATATGCATAAAGTCGCCTCTTTTGCCTTAAGGTAATTAGTGCTCTATAATGTGAAAGTTATAGTTATAAGTGGTCTGGCACTTCAGTGATGTACAAGTGTCACTCCACTACAATGCCAATATAGTTTCTTTAAGCTATTCTTTCAGTAAAGTGACTTAGTCCATACCAGACTCCTGCTGCACGGGCAGCACTGTCTAGGCCAGTTCAAATACTGCATTCCAGGTGCATGGAGTAGGGGAATCCTTTTACACTAATAAAGGTTTAGGGGTTGATAAAGGCTAGGGTTTCACCCTTGGATTTTGCCTTCACTTCTGTGGAATAACTGTTATCATACTGAATATATATTTTATATTTTTAGAACTCATAATGCAGGCTTAGCTCTGAATAATAGCAACTGTTTTAACTACAAATAGTTAATTAAAGATTTGAAGAACTTACTGCTTTTATTTAAGAAAAATTCCATGAGGCCAAAATTAGTCTGTGTTAACTCGTTTAAATTGAGTGACTTTGTATTCTCCCTTTGCCCCAATTACCAGATTTCTCTTGCGCTGAAGGAGCTCCTCCCATTGCCATTTCATTTTGAAGGGAAAAAAAAATATTCAGCCTCTTTCTCAGATGCTAATATATGTTAAAGTCCATTCCCATCTCATACTAGAACTATGAATTAGGCTCTTCAGGATTAAGAGAAAGATTGGTAAGTGCATGAAGAAAAATCTGATTTACATGCTGTAGTGTAGGCATAAGTTAAAAAGAGTAAGGTTTGTCTCTTTTAAACCCTTAAATTTATAATCGTTTAGAGAAAGACTGTGTTGGTAAGAACAAAAAATCATCCTTTACTCATGTATTAGCAAACAAATGTTAACTAAAAGTAAGTTTTTTGATATAAACAAAGCCATTCACAGTAAGAACTAAGGTACTTTGAATGTCACTGGAGATGTTCAAAACTCGGCTGGATAAAGTTCAGAGGAACATGATGTAGCTTTGAAGTTGGTCCTGCTTTGAAAAAAGTGTTGAACTTTTTGACCTCCAAGGGTCCCTTCCAACCTAAATTATTCTATGATTCTACAACTATTAGTTTATATTAAAAGTACGGTTGCCCCTTCCACACTCAGATTTTACATAGCATACCTGTGGAGTTATTGCTGATTAATTAGCACTTACTAGCTCCAAAGCAGAACAGTTTTACTTCAAATTCAGAACATTTAGTTTTCACTCTGAATTTTAGTCTGCCTCATTTGTGAGGTAAGCTATATGGGTACAAGGCCCTCAAAGGCCACGTAGAAAAGCAGGGTCTGTGCAGGGTGACATCTGGGTACTGTCCCAATGCCAAATCTTTGTCCAAARCTGAGCTGGCAAATAAAGTGAAGCAGAGCACATTCAGTTTGATTTAAAGGCAGACAGCCCCTTTCAGGGCACACTTGCTCTGTCCTTCACTGTCTACATGTTCTTCCTGCTTTCCTACCATCAGACATAGAAATTGTGCAGCCACATCAATTTACCAGATTAACTTGCACTCTTAGTCTACTCCCCCACAAAAGGTGGTTTGGATCGGTGTGAGTGGCTTGGGTTTGAAGCGCCTGAGGGGTAATAGCACAATCTGTTCAGCCAGTTCAGGTTCAGAGTGGAAAACAGCAAGAGTCCAAATAGATAAAGTCTACCTAGCAATATGTTAAATAAGCCTACTCCTCATTAGCATTGACATCTTTTTTCCTTGAACATGTCAGCTTGTGGTTTTAATCTGCAACATGTGGATAAACCCTTAATTTCATGGTTCTCTCTTACACACAATATACATTACTTTACCCAGCAAAGAGCATGTTTCTAATGGTTTATCGTGTTTCCTGAAAGGGCTTTGTGAGCCTCCAACTGCAGCAGCCAGCCCCACGTGTGCACTTCTGTGTGACATGTTTGTGCTAAGTTACTTGACAGCACTGAGGATGGATTGAGACTTCTTTCCAACTCTGAAGTATCTGATGTAGGATAACCTATCTTCTCATTCCTTGGTGGGTCACATAACTCAGTGCAGGAGATGGAAATGATGATGATAGTTCAAGGTCTTGCTTTCCTGCTTCCCTGCTCAAGGTTATGTCTTGAAATACAAGACTYAGAGAATGCAGCTTCTCAAGGTGTGGTCATACCTATAGTTGAAAAAGATACAACAAAACTGCACCCTGAGGACCCTCTTTGAGGCAGCCCCCATATTCCTGGAMTCTCCCAGTCTAGTTGTCCTTGCAAAGGCAATGTAACTTTCCTTCCGCCTCAGGAACTGTTTCAGGAATTAGTTTAAGCCATGCACTTGCAGTATTAATTTTCAGAGCGTAACTTAAGTGGAGTCATAGAGTTAGAATTACTCTCTTAATTAACAGATGAGCTCTAGGATCACATCCTTACTTGAATCAGCACAGGAACTTTTATAGAAATCATGATGAGAGACTAYTTCAGGAAAAAGATCTTCTTGAAGGGCTCCTCTGTATAATTCCACAAATCTCTCCAAGTCACTCCAAATCACAGATTTACTGAGGAAAGGCTATAGAGATTGACCCCATGCAAAAAGTTATGAGTTAAAAAAAATAAATCCCTAACAAATCTCCACTAGAGTTGTGCTGGAAAAAAAATCTGTCATATTTTATTCTACTACTTCACCTAATACTGAAATCTCAGTATGCAYTATCCAGTATGTATATTTTTATGCACATTGTAATAAATTTGTGGGACCATGACTGTCAGTTTTTCCAGTCCAACAATATAAAGTTCAGGTCTTCCAAATTCTGCACCCTGCAGACCTCAGATTAGTCTCAAATGGCTTGACATGCTCTAATACTGCACTTGTATGTTTGTGAAGGCTCAATGGATTGGATATTACTTATGCTTGGATAATATCAGTGTAGACAGAATTGACATGTTTAAAACAAATTGGAGTCTGAGCAACTATTGATGTTTTTTTTGCAGCCAGTGTTTGGGGAGTTCTTCGTCAGGAAGATTGATTCTCTTTTTGACATTGTTATAGAGTATTTAGGGACTTCTGCATTTGTTTGTTTGGGGYGTTTTTTCTTTCCCTAGGCCCAGCAGTTGGTAGGCTAGTTGTTTATTTTAGCTCTGGTCACTTTGAATACCTATTCTTCCTCTTATCTCTCCAGTGGTATCCTCTCCATCTGTTCAGTTCATGCTAGCAACTTTCAGCCTTATCTTTTCAAACTATCTTCAGGAGCAGCTTTGCAAATGTTTTCCTAAAAGTACTTGGCACTCCAAACATCCAGCTGAAGAACTATTTAACTGAGATTTCAGGGGAGACCATGGAGAAATGAACATATGTAGCGTTGCCTTTTTCTTTTCAATATAGAATTCTTCTTGGCATTTTCACTGAGCTTTAATCCCCTCTACCCATGAAAAGACAATGATTTGAGAAAGGCTGAGAGATAAAGGGCAAGACTGAATCTGTAATGTCAAGTAAAGTGTGCTCATCAGATTTTACTCCRTCAACAGGTTTATAAACTGAACATTGAGCACTTTTAAAGGAGACATACATGATCTTTAACCTGAGCATTTTATAAGCAGCAGATGTAATACACAGTAGAGATGAATGAACACAGTATTTTTGTCATCGCTCCTTCTTCCTCATTTTCAAGTGGAACCTTGAAATTAAATTGGTTACTGTGAGACTGACAATTTATTTGGCTTTTGGAATACACTTCCAAGCAGGTGTAGCACATAATGTAAGCTTCATCTGTAAGAGTATTAACACATTTTAATTAATAAACAGTATAATCAATCATCTGGCTTGTTGCTGAGTGTCTTGTCTGAAGGAAGGAGACTGTAACAGTAAAGGACACTTCATTATCCAGGTCACCATCTTCATCTTCCAGATTCACCACAGGAAACAGGAAAAAGAAACAAGAGCTGAATAAAAATTCTGCTAAATTCTTGTGCGAATTATGACATTTCCCAATGTGCTTAACCTTGAATTAGGCYAAAGAAAATCTAAAATTGCCTTAAAAAGGAGTTACATTTCAGTTTAGATAAACGTTTAAAAAGATTGTTCATCAGAGTCTCTTAAAAGAAGAGGTAATAGCAAAATAGGAAAACTCTTCATGTGGATAAAAATAGTTCAAAAAAAGGAAACTCAAAGCAGAAATGTGTGGTCAGTTTTGAGTGGATTGAAATCACCACTGAATTCCCACAGGGATCTCTGCTTGGGCCTGTGTTTTTCAAGAAAATTATAAAAGATTAGAAAAGAAAGGGTGGGAGACTGGTGAAGTAGCAAATTTYTCTGATAATACTAAATTTTTAAAGATAATAAAGACAAAATTGAACTTCAGAGCATTTCAGAAGCACCTCACAGTGTTGAATTACTGGACAATACAATAGCAGATAATATTCAATACACATACATGTAAAAGAATGCTCATGGAAAAAATAATTTTACATTATAAAGCGATGGGCTCTAAGCTGACTGTTATTACTGAAAGAAGTSTTAGGGCTAAAACAGAAACCTTCCTGAGAACATCAGCTCAAGGCTCAGTCTTGTTCAAAAATATGGACTGAAGATTACGAGGTGCTGGGAAAGGGAAGAGAATAGAGTAGTGAATGTCATTACACATCTCTATGAAACCATCTGGGGGGCTGAATAGGAAAGCAAGAGAGGAGGCAGTAGTCTGTCACAAGGATTTCCATGCACTGCTGGCCACCTGACATTTATCAGATATCTCCTTTGTCTTGAGTCACTGGCATTTGTAGACAATTTGTGATATTCAGGAGAAGAATCAGAAGAGTTAAAATCTTCGTTTTCCTCATTCACACAAATGAGTGAAGATTCATACTGATTGGGAGAGTCATACTGAGAAGTAAACAAGCAAAGCAGTCTACTCTTAGACATTTTTAAAKGCAGCACATTTTGAGAATTAATGACACAATAAGAACCATAATTTTAAAATACATCCTCTTTCTTAGGAATATTTGTAATGCCCTGYAGAAGCCAAAATTACTAAGTTACATATGTACAGAAGTATTGTCTGTACAAATAAWTGAAAGGGCATATTTTTTAATTTTTGTGTTTAATGAGAAATTCAAAATTYTTCAAATGCAAAATATTGCTGATGTTAATCAGGCTGGATAAGATTTGCCTCGAGAGTTCATATGTTTTACGACTGTGATCAAGAGTCATATATTGGACTATTTCAAAACTTTGCTTCATTTTCAGTGTGAACAATTGGGCTTTATGGATTAGTGAAGAGAGAGTCAGCAAGATTTTACTGACCTATATTAAAGTGTCATTAACATAGGACACACTGGGAAATCTTGCAGAGTAGGAAATATGGAATCAATGGAAACTGCATCTCACAAAACCAAAAAGAAAAGAAAAAATAAAATGTTCAACATCATTGATAAAACGTCCATTAAACTTATTTCAATGGCTACTCAGTCTCTTGTTGGAGGAGTTAAACTCCTTCATTGAAATGCTGATGGCATATCTGATAAACTAAAAAAGCACCTGGCTGCAACCTTACTCTTGGGAGAAAAGATAGATGCCATAATATTTCACACCTGTTCTCACAGGCAATTATATGAACTACCACTGATTTCTAACTCACCTCTAACAAAAATGGACATGTTCCTCATCAGTATTATATTTTTTATCCATATGCACGGTTCTTACAATTATTTTTGTATGTCTGTGTGAAATATATACAATACTTCCCTCAGYGAAACACTGGAAAACCTCAGAAAGAACCAAAAATGCACCTAAGGGGGAAACTTTGCTGTTTTTGAAGTCTTTGGGTGGTATTATATACTAACACAAACCTAGATGGTAATTTGTTTTGCTGTCCCATTAATTGAGGGGTAGGGATTAAAGATACACTTCATCATGCTGTCAGGTGATAGTAATAGCTGTTGGCTTTCTGACAGATCCCTTTTGTCAGCCCATAGTCTTGAGTTTAGGGCAATAACCCAGGAAAGAGAAAATAAGTACAGAAAGAGAAAATAATTCAGCTAAAGCATGTAATGGAGAAAATGCAGAGAAGATCAAACATCTTAGTTCAAAAACTCTGCTTTTGGGTCTGATATCTCTATATACTGCAGCGTTGTACCACAGAGGGACTGGGCATAGATGTTTTTGCGGTGTGTTTCATTACCTCTTCTTTAGCAATATGGCCTCCAGTGTAAAGATCTAGTCCTCTGCATTGATCTTAAGTCAATCAGGTCTGCCAGGGTCCTGTCCTCACTCTCTTTCAACTCATCTCCCACTCTATCACAGCTGAGTGTTCCTACCTCGAGCACTGGGAATCATCCAGCTCCATATTGAGCTGATTCTGGGAGCAAAGGTGAAGAGCACTAAACCGAATAAAAAAMCATTTTTTTTCCTGGTTTAATACCTGGAAACTAAGGCGTTTGGCCAGGCTTTGCAGAGCAGTTTCCATGCCCAAGCCATATTTATTTTGGATTAAATTAAAGTGAAAGATGTGCTCTAGGAGCACACCTAATAGTCTCCAACCACAGCACAGTCAGCTTATGGGACTGGACCAGACTCTGGAACTCTGAAATCAGAAAGTGGACTCTGAAAATCCCCCCTCAAACACACACACAAACCTTTTTGGCTCTGCAGATCTGCTCCTATTGCACGGTATAGTGTCTTACCAGTGCAGATGCAGCCTCCCTTTTTGGAGGGAGGGTTATCATAAAGCAAACC
>NW_028186491.1:328835-364359 GCF_003343005.1 Rhea americana
TTTTTTTTTGGTGGCTTCAGTTATCTTCCAGAGTAGATTAGTTCTCTGTGAAAGAACCTCTATTAAGAGCCAGTAATTTCGTTATCCCAAAACAAGAGCCACTGATTTAAGTATGTACTCTTACCTTGGCATATGAATAAGTAATTGTGACCTTAGGCAGGAATAAGTAGGGACCTATATAGGTCTTGCAAACAGTCTCTCAGTACAGGGGATCAGGCTGCATTGCACTCTTGATGGTTCCTTACTGTGCCCATGCATATAACACTCTAGTGTTAATACCTGCCTAGTACAGGTTAACTCACAAATCTAAAAAATAGTAAGGTACACAGAATATGAGGAAGTATTTACTGTGTGGCCAACCCAGATATCCAAAATGTTATCAGTTAAATCATCTAAAACAATAATATTTAACTTACAGATTGTAAGATAAACCTATTTTTTTCTAGTTGAAGTTTGAATGTCCTCTTTGTTTTTTTCTTCATGTTAAACTTAAAAAAATAAGAAAATGTAAAATTCTTGTGTATTCTAATGATTCACATGGGTCAAATCATTGTGAAAGTCATAACAAAATGCCAAGATCTCACAACACTCTATTAAAACAAAAGARGAAATTGCTTAGGACAAAAAAAAAGTGTCTCAGACATAACCTCGTAATAGAGCAAATAATAGTGACTGACCATTTTCCTCTGCCCCAGTATAAGCATCAGGATACTACTGAATTCAGTGGCTACTCTTTCTAAATGTGCCTTATTTACTCTTTTTTTTTCYTCTTGATTTTTCTCATCTATATCTTCCACCATCTTGAATTTCACTGCAAAACTTATATACGATAGGAAAACAAAACTATCTGTCATCTTCCCATAGCAAACACATGCTAGCTTTTCTGTTTACCTTTAAAGAAAGCATTATTGGTTGCCARCCCAGCAACATATGATTGCAGTCACATCCACAGCACCTGAGTCTAATGAGTTTAGGGGGTATTAACCAGAGGAATGGTAATTCAGAGAGGATGTTAATAGACACTGACTATATTGTTCTAACAGTTTGATGTGAAAAGGCACCCAGTTGTTTAGAAGTATACTTATAGCCCCAGCAGTGCCATTAAATGTCTAAAATCTATAGTATGCTAAAAGCTTCCCTTAAGTCACCCAGTCATTGTGGCAAAATGGGAAAACAAATGTTATTTCTGTATGTTGCATACTAGCACTGTTTAACTTACACATTTTTTGTATCTTCAGTCCTTCATCTTTCCTAGAAAAAGGAGCAAATTTTTATTCTTGCCCATGGGCTGTTTCAGTTGCCCACATAGTCACCAGTATTTGCTCCTCCCACGAACACACTGTATTTCCAGTTTCACTCAGTTTTTGGATTATTTTTTCCAGTATAAACATTGAGGGAATGACCCTTTGTTGTACTCCATATTTTGTTCATTGACTCAATTAATTGTTTTCTTGGAGACTCTTTCAGTGTATTAGAAATGGCTTCTAGTCAGATTCTTCTGACTAGTGCACTAATTAGTATTTGTGTTCAGAGATAAGTATGTAGGGTTTTTTTTTTGTTTCTGCCATAAGTTCATCAAGTGAACTAGTACAAGTCACACAGTTTCCCAGAGTCTTTTTTTTTCTGTTTACGCATTTCTTAATGTGTGTATATAAACGACTGATCTCCTTTCTGAACGATCCCATATAGGTGCAAAAGTATTATAAAGGAATAATAGAACACACATTTATTAAGACATGAGGTGCCAATTTGCAGAAGAGATAAGACTGAATAGTTCAGCAACAGATCTGATAACTATAACTTCTCTGTTACCCTACCAAAGCTCTTCATCCCAACTAACTGCACAGAAGAGAGCTGTCTCATTTTTCCAAGCAGTACTGTGCTGGAGTGCACATTAGAYAGCTGCCCAGAGGTAATGTCTACAACTCTGTCTGTGGAGAAGCATCTTTAAAAACAACACTATTTAGTGTTGTGAAATATTTCTAAGGGGCTGTTTGTTTTTTCTGGAGTTTTTCTTTTTTTTTACATGAATCACTGGAGACCAGTCAGATAACAGAAGAGAGCGCCTTTTCATCTCTGAACAACTCTTCAAAGAGGTGGATGGGAATTTAGCCACATGATTTTCATTGATAGGAGATGTACAATTAGATCTAAGCATTACTTAACCAATGTTTTTTGACCTTTGTCAGTCTATGGAGCTGTAAACAATTTTCATGGAAGATATGGACTCTTTAGAGATTTCACACATATGACTTGTTCCATGCACATATGAATATGTTTTTCATAACCAACTTTCATGTATGCATTAAAAAGAGTATGTGAGTCACTTTAGCCATCAAAAGGCCACTCCCCAGAGGAATTTCATAAACCATTTCACTATGTCATACTTATGTGCAGCTCACAAACCTAACAGTGAAGAAAAGTCTTGCTAATTTAGCTCTAGATGTCAGCTTTTTGTCTCATTAACTAAATGTGGCTTATAAGCAACATGTCATTTCTATGATTTCTAAATAACTCAGGGACTGTGTAGGAGAAGAACATGTAGGCCCTGATCCAAAATCTATCGAAAGCTATTGAAACTTCTGGGATCCTTTCCATCAACGGAAATTCTTTTGGCCTTTCATGAAAAAAAAAAAAAGACAAAAAACCCCCCACTCTGACAGAGCTGACATTGAAGAAAAAGAGAATGCTTTTCTTCATCTAGCTTTGCTTTTCTTGAATATATTGAGTRTCCTCTGGCTAGAGTTTCTCTTGCTGTAGAGACTTCATCTTCTGCGCTTGTAAGTCAACTACATTTCATTGTAAATCTTTCATGCATTGTTGAGGTCTTCTAACCAGTAGAGGTGAGCTTTAATGTCTAGTTAGGACTGCAGAGAAATATTGCTGCTTAAATTACTACATTAGGTACTTCTCCTTCCTCTACTTAATCAACACCATTGCCTCTTAATGTGCTATATGTAACTCATTGTGGCTCCATTTCAGAGGCACTTGTTCCACCACAGACTTGTCCATTATATATCACATCTTCTGCTGTGCTTATAAGAGCTAGAATAAACCAGAAGTGAACTGAGCTTGTGGTYGGCAAAATGCATTTTCTGGATGAAAATTCTCTGATAGCAACTCTAGCTACTGTATATAACAGTACACTTCACTCATTCTCCTAMGATTAACTTATCTAACTGGAACTACACAGAGAATGAATTTAGGTCATTCAGAATATAATTATCGAACCTGAAATTTGGCCAGGATGTGGGAGTTAGCAACATCCACCTGGAAAAAAATTTTAGTGATTTTTTTGTCACTTTTTATAAGAGAATCTTAATGATCTTCTCACTGTGAGGTAGAAATTGTTGTTTCTGTAGTGACTGCTGCAGGTGACTGCACAGCTGACATTCCTCTCATGATGCAGTGGAGCTTTATTTGTGTTCCTTCATTGCTAGGGAGAAGATGGGTCAATTTGTTTTTATCATTGCAGAAAGAAAATTAAATTGTGAATGGGCTATTGTTAAAGGTATGAAAGGAGAGATTATTGGGATAAAAGCTCCAGTTGTGATGAGGAAAAGAAATGTCAAATGACGTGTGGCTAGTTGCTCTGGGGTGGGAGGACTTAGCCATTTACTGGCACACAATTGCTAGGTATGGCATATCTTTAGTAGTACAATGCCTGCTAGCATACCCATCTCACAGAAGAAAACAATGAAAATTTGGGGTTTAGGATGCTTTTAGTGGCTAGAAGGCTTCACTTCTGTCTTTCACCAGAAGCTTTCTATGTGATTATAGGGAAAGCAAATTCTATTGTGAAGGTATATATTTTGCCACAGGAGCCAGGCATCTAAATGGGAGATGCTGTGACATGGGGCTGTTGCAGTGTTCAAGCCCATGTTGTAGATCTGAGCCTTGATCTCTCCCTTTCTCAGTTCCCAGTGCCTGTGAAATGTAAGTAGCTACTCTTTTCTATCAAGGAAGTGTGGTAGAATGAATGCAACAGGACAGATGATGTGCTCAGGTACCTATATAAATACTGTATTTAAGACTGATGAATACAAACAATAACTCATGCAGAAAAATCTGTTTAGTGTTATGGACATTCCTTAATAGCAGTTATATACGTTCTGCATCTTCTGGTGGCTGTGCTGTATAGAGGGTAAAAGCCTGGTCCTGCTGCCAGATTACAGGATGGCATCCCTCTCATTTGACTTAGCTGACAAAACATAAACCATCTTGTTTAAACTGTGGATTCTGTGTATAGTCARGGAAGGGAGTGAGCATCATCAGAAGGCAGTTTGTACCATCTTAAAATGGACCCAGAAGGCTCTAAAGAGACAGGCCCTTTCAGGAAGCCTGTCTCTTCACAGATCAGTGACTAAGGCCCCTGTTTGGCTAGCTCAGCCAAGGCCCTTACCTACCTTTCTGATGGCTAAATGAGATGGAACAAATCTCACTCTGTCCCCTTCCAAGCAATAGTGCTTTGAGAAAGATCCAAGGTTTAATGCCTCCTCATGATATTCAAGATACAGAGATATTAAAAATAGAGGTCTATAAAAAATGCCTCTTTATAAAACATTCTTACCAGGGAGTCTATGATGGGTCCTTTTTCTTTAGCTCTTGGAATTATTCCTTTACAAGCCCTGAATAAAATGAGTTTTGATAAAGCTCCATCCACTGTGAAGGAAAGGCTAGTGTGGCTAGACTTCCTTTATGTGGGCTGGACACCGATGAAGCTTATCCCTCTTGTAGCAGCTATACAATTAAAAGTTGACTTGTGAAGGATTTCTTACCTTTAGTGAGTCACCTGTGGTTAATAGAGAAAACAACAGCAACCAGATCTCAATTTATGATTGGTTTAACTGGAAACATGACTCTTTCAGCCTAAGCTAAAGCAAAATCAAATGAAACCACTGTAATACCAATCCCTCTCCCAGGTCCAGAGTTGTACATATAGCCTAACGTTGTCCTATCTGCTATCGTGTTAAACCAGGAAAGGAGAGCTTTGATGCTGAACTGACTCGGGAGAAAGTGAGTATGAGGCTGGCTTTTGTGTCTCAGTTTTCAGGCTACAGCAAGTCCTCAACTCTAGGAAACTGAGACAGGTTTCTCCAAACCAGAAATCCTAAACTTCATGTCACAGCTTGAATGGTCTGAAGGACTTTTTCAAAAAGCCAAAAATTTTAACAGTTCATGAAAACTTATTGATCATCAATGTAATGAAGCATATATGATATTATGATTCTAGTTGCAAAAGAAATATTGCACTCACAGTATATGCAGTGGTGGAGAGACTGTGACATATCTTATACACACTGCCACCCTTCCTCATATTTTGTAACACCTTATGATCCCCACTGAAAATATATGTAAAATGGATGTTTCAAGTATTTAATATTAAATAACTATTTAAATAACTATCACTGAACAGAACGAAGTATAGACAAGGACATCCGTATGTCATTTGGAAAGCTAAAACAGATGTGTAAAGTTCCTCACCTTTTCAGAGCCTTTTCTTCCATATTCTCTATTATCCCCTAAATGAATACATATATGCTTCTATCGTGGGGACTTCATTATCCCTTGAAATGTAAGAAAGACAAGTGAAGCTTTTATCTATATTCCTAAAAGAAAAAAAAAAAAAAAGAAGAAGTGGTGATGCAGATGGATCAATATAAACGTATATGACAGTAGCTTGGAGCTGCATGCAGTAGCCTAAGTAAACAGAGTGACAGGATGACTTTTCAAAACAAGCTTGTCATGTTTATACTTGTTATCAGCTCTCCTGACAAGCATTTTCCTATCAGCTAACTACAGACTTAATTAGGGCATTAACACAGTCCTGCCCCCACACCTCCTGTCTTTCCCCCAAAAGAACTCATTGCTGTGCTGCTTCTGGGAAAAGAGCTAACAAGCAAGTAAGCAAGAGAGAAATAGGAGAGAAAGAAGAYGGAAGRAAGGAAGGAAGGAAGGAAAGAAGAAATGAAGAATGTAATGAAGGAAGGAAGGAAGGAGCATGATTACGCAGGGTGGAAGGAAACAAGCAGTGCTCTGGCATGTTTTGTACCAGATTTTTCAAAACAAACAGTCCATGGGAGCAAGCAGGCCAGACTGCTCCACTGAAAGAAACCAGACTCATTTCTGTGATTTCCATTTGTAAATGCTTGAGGCAAGAAAGGAGAATTCCTCCACCGCTATTTAAGATTCAGCCCTCTCCTTCATGCAGCATCAATGCCGTGTGTAAGATCTTTCCTCTGCCCAAGACACAGCATAACAACCTATACGATGCTTTCAGTAGACTGTATATTTTTKGGGGGTAAAGATATTAATTGCTCATCTTGTGCAATGCTTGTGCAATGACTTCAGTTAAAAACACAATGGTGCATTTTGTAGAATTAAGTTCCTGCATGTAGTTCCTAGGTGTCATATGCAGACCAGAGCTCCATAACAGACACTTACCAATAGTGCTTGGAGAAATCATCACCACTTCCATGACAGTATTATTCTTCATAATTACAGCTTTTTATTCACTACGACTTTTAAACCTTAGTGGTTTATGACTGATCAAAGACTTGATTTTCATATTTTTCATTTATGATTTGAACACTTTCCCGGCATTTTTGCTCTACTGGAGACCATGTCTTTGGGATTGGGGGATTTGCATTGCTGTAAGACTTCTCAGTTAAGTCCAAGCACTATTAGTTAAAGCTCTTACCTGTCAGAATTACCTGGTCAATATAATCATTCATGAATTCAAATCTTTATTTTTCAGATGTGCTACTAAAGTATGTAGTTGAGGACCAATGATAGAGCATCCTACTGGATACACCAGACCTGGACAAGCCCAGGAATGGTGGTACCCAAACCTAAGGCTAAACTATGGCATGGATGTCTGCAACATGCATGAGCAAATCCTACATCCACTGGATGGCTTCCAGGCAAATGAGTGAAATGATTTCCATTCCAGTACTTATAAAGTGTTAAACAGTAGCTATTAAAAATATACCAGATTTTAAACCCACATGTCCAGATGAGTTGCTTTAGACGAGATATTAGAGAAGGGTTACTTAATATTATTCCTAGCCTTGAGAAAGGACATGTAGCTCTTCAAAAGAGCAAAGAGAATACCTAGCTAACCTTAATCTGCATGTTCTTAATCTGCATGATCTAAACATTTTTTCAGTCTAATATAGAATAACATAATAATCTCCATTAAGAAAGACACAAGAACAGACAATAGTCTACATTAAGAAAGAGGTAAGAAAGGACAATAAAACTAGTGCCAGGCAACATGATGAATATGGAAAATAAAATTTGTTATTTTTGCGTAGACTACTTCACTTGATAAGGATAATAGAATGAATATAATAGATTTCTGTGAAATATTCCTCACTGAGGTCTTGCATTGCTTTCTGAGTTAGAATCTAGATAAAATAACATAGAATCTAGATAAAATAAATAAAATGGCACATACTAAAGGAAATAAAAACTGGATAAATATCAGATCTCAAAATATAACCAAGTATGGAATCAGCAATGAACAGATGCATTTCAAGCAGAATTCTGAAGTGATCACTTCTTTTCCTATCATATTTAACATTTTTATAAAGAATCTAGAAGGCAAAACAATTGCTGACTCAGCTTACAAAAGATGCATGGATTAAGGTGAGTGATAAATTAAAAAGAGAGCCAGTCACTATTACAGAAAAACATGAATCAATATGTGATTCAGTTGGGCCATATAGGAAAAATGATAGCAATAAAGGAGATAGATCTTATAAGAAGACCCTGAAAAGAACAAGGGGTTATCATCACAAGAATAATATTTTTATTGTTGCTAGCATTATGACTATGACTACTCTTCTGTGTAATGTCTAGGAACACCTGTCCTCAGCAAGGGTTATATGATGCTGCACAGATGCAGAATAAAAAGGCAGTTTCTATCCCCCAGGAGCTGCCAGTGTACATTTGCATCCAAAGGCTTGTACCATTTTTGGATATACAAACAGGACAATTTTTAATTGGAATGGAGAAGTTTTAAATCCTTCAGAATGAGTGCTAAGGTGGCAGACAGATGCACGACGATGCTTCAGAGCCCTGAACATGATCTAAAAATGGAAAATCTGTTTTATATGAGATTTACATGCTGTCCAACAGAGTTAGGAGTATCTGAGAGAGGTTATGGGTATCTCCATCACACTTAAGAAAGAAGTATTGAAAAGCTGGTAGAAAAGAGATTCTGCAGGGTGTCAGTCAAGGATATAATACTAGTTAAAAGCTGGAAGTTAAAGGTAAACATATTCAAATTTAAGATAGCTCAATTTTTTAATAGCATTTGTATAACTCATAAGATCTAATAGGGTGAATCAAGACTGATTTTCTTTTTTAAACTCTACACTCTAATTCAAGAATAGAGATGTCAGAGATGTCCCTTGGCCTGTCATACTTAGAAAGTCAAAGCAAATCTGTCCTTTTTGGCTTCACTGATCTCTGAATCTAGGAAATATATTACGTTCTTTTAATCTGAGTCTCCCTCTCTTTGCCAATGAAGAATAACCAACCAAAGTTATTGCTATACTCAGGGAATTGAGATGTTGAKGTACTTTGATCTAAGCATCTTACCTTCTTAGGGTAAATTATATCATAGCTATGAAAGAAGTGATAACATTCTGGACAGTTTGCTTTTATCAGTTACAGATCCTTATTAAAACAAAAATGTCGAAGATAATTCCACCACATTGTTCCCATAAGGTTTCTCTGAAGGACTCTAGTTGCCAGATATAAATATCTGTTGCCATTGGCTTTCATAATGTTCTCTCAACTGAGGGAGTCCCAGTGAAATTATATGTTCTTTTAAGATGGGTCACTTAGCTGAAGTAAGTCTCAAAATGCTGGATGGAGTTTCAGCTGCATAATTTGTAGCACTTATTGTGGGACATATTGTTCCTGAGCCTTGGGCAATGCTTTGAAATTTCAGGGGCTGTTGCCCAATCTTTATATCTCTGAAAGGGGATAAAATTAGAGCAGTTTTTAGACCAAGCCCTGCAGGTCCACTGAGCAGCTGCCTTCAAAGCAAAATTCCTTGACTTGATAAACAAGAAAACAGAAGCACCTGGGTTTGGACACATCCGTCTTTTACCTTGGAATATTAACATTTCAAATCAGACAGTTGAAAAAAGAATATATTATCATTAGAATAACACTGAGTTTCTCAACATACTTTGTCCTAAAGTGATATTAAGCAGTTTTATTTCTACAATTCCGCTAGCCCAGAGTAAAAGCTTCAAGGTCATATGAGTGAAGGCTGAGTTACCTTTGACCAGATGTTTTAGTTTACAGCTCTACTTTTGACTCTGTTTGTGAAGTTCCAAGAATACTAAACTCTTTGGATAGGTCTTTATTTTTCTAAAATGTTTTAAGAAATTCTCATTAGCTGGAATCAGCTACACTACTGTTATCATGCATATAAAAAACACTTGAAAGGTTTAGCATATGTTGATTTTGTTCAAACAAACCACTCAGTAGAGACTGCAACAGTGGAAATAAGTGTCAAACCTCCCATAGAAACAACTGAATTACAGGTAATATGGACTGAATCTAACACAGAATATAGTACAGTATATGACCAGGAAAGCTGAGTCAAGATAAAAGCGTATTTTTGTTTATTGGTTTGCTTTTCTGTCATTCCAAAATTGCTTTTGGTATCCACTATGCTTCTGAATGCAAGACCTGGGTTTTATCTACTGTCAATCAATCAAAGAAGGCCAAATTTACATTTGGATTGGAATTCAAGTGAGTAAAGTAAAATAGTCCCTTCAAAATATAATAAAAATATTTAATCCCTGAGACTAATGTAATTACTTTCAATCAGACTATGAAAGATCAGGTTCTATTGTGAAGTAGATCATGTTCATGCAGAATAATGGTAAATTTGTATTAATTTTAATAGTGACAATCAATATCTTGAAATATCTTTTGCTAGTCATGGGGAGGGTACTTTGCAAGTCTGAAGCCACAGACAAATTAAAGAAGTTAAAGTTTACTCACTAGTTGCAGCRCATGAACTTGAATACTCTTTTGCTCTTCACTATACCCAACTTTCTGCTTAATGAATAATTCCTGTTTCTGATTTTATTTAAGGTGTAATTGATGTCAGGAGGCTAGAAAGTGAACAGAGGGAATTAGAATGAAAGACCACAGTGAGGTTTTAATATACAGATATACACACAAGCTTTCCGTGAGCATTTCCTAGTAATAGGAATAGACAATCTAACCTAAAAGAAATGACTCAAGCCTTTTACAATATGGGCTGATACTGAAAACCGGCAAATTACAACATCACAGATGCTTTCTCTCCTTCAAGGTATGACCTGGGAGTTGAAATGGTATAGTTTTAGCACTTAGTTCCTCTGAAATACCAATCTAAATGTCTGACAACTGATATCATTTGGAAAGATCAGCTATATCCATGTGTAAGTAGTTTTGGAAAATATCACAGACTTATTCTGCCTGATCTAGTCACCTAGCAAATGCCAAGTTGAGCAACAGAAAGGTATTTTTTAGAAAGAGTAAGAAAAATATTTCAGCACTTCCAGCAAGAGACTGAAGCCTGTTATTCAATGTGATTCTCCTGGCTTTATCAGTGTAACAGAATGATGCTGATTTGTATTGTCTGAAATATGTCTGGAGGGACTGAAAGAAGTCACCTCGCCAACACTCCATCTAAAAAAAAGAAAAGTGATAACATCTCAGTAGAATTTCTAGGAATTCCTCTTAGCTTTTCTGCTCTCTTTATAGAAAGAACAAAAATGAAGAGTCAAAACAAGCCAATGGCCACAGAGAATTAATATCAAAAGCTAAACCTCAGCTGTTGAATTTTTATTCTCCTTATGAACAGTAGACTTCTTGGGTGGCAGCGGGTTTTCGTGCATCACTGTCTTTGACCTTGGATACTGCACATTGACCTGGGAATTAAGATTATTAGTCTGCTGACTCACTGTGGCTTTGAGGAAACTGTGGAGCTAAAACTTTGAGTGTTGGCTATGTTTGGGGCTTCACTTATGGCTGCAGTTGTGGACCTCTCTGGCCTTATGCTGAAGGCATTTCCTCTCAAGGGAGAAGGAACCTTAACAACATGTGCTAATGAAGTTTTGTAGGCAAAGTTTGTCTGCAAGGGGAGAGGAAATGTCTCCTGCGTTCTAGAGGTGGGTTAGGCGACTGAAGAAGGAGGCAAATCCTGTTTGTCCTCTATCCTCTTTACTCCTTCCACTTTTATAACCTTGTTGAAAAGTCTTTGATCCCTTTTGTAAGCAATATCTGCAGAAACTTCTATTACACACCATAGAATCACAGAATCAGTAAGGTTGGAAGGGACCTCTGGAGATCATCTAGTCCAACCTCCATGCTCAGCAGGGTCACCTACAGCATGTTAGACAGGGTTGCATCCAGGCRGGCCTGGAAAATCTCCAGAGAAGGAGACTCCACAACCTCTCTGGGCAACCTGKGCCAGTGCTCCGTCACTCTCACAGGGAAGAAATTCCCCCTCACRGTCAGGTGGAACTGCCTGTGCTTCAGTTTCTGCACATTGCCTCTTGTCCTGTCACACGGGACAACTGAAAAGAGTTTGTCCTCGTCCTCTTGACACCCTCCCTTCAGGTACTTGTACACATTGATAAGATCCCCCCTCAGTCTTCTCTTCCCCAGGCTCAACAGGTTCCCATTCTCACAGCCGTTCCTCACAAGGCAGGTGCTCCAGCCCTCTGATCATCTTCGCAGCCCTACACTGGACCCTCTCCAGTAGCTTCATGTCTCTCTTGTGCTGGGGAGCCCAGACCTGGATACAGGACTCGAGATGAGGCCTCTCCAGGGCTGAGTAGAGGGGCAGCATCACCTCCCTCATCCTGCTGACAACACTCTTCCCAATGCACCCCAGGAGACCATTGGCCTTCCTGACCACAAGGGCACATTGCTGGCYCATRGTCAACTTGTCATCCACCAGCACTSCCAGGTCCTTCTCTGCAGAGCTGCTCTCCAGAAGGTCAGCCCTCAACTTGTACTGGTGCCTAGAGTTACTTTTCCCTAGGTGCAGGACCCTGCACTTGCCCTTGTTGAACCTCATGAGGTTCCTCTCYGCCCATCTCTCCAGCCTGTCCAGGTCTCTCTGAATGGCASCACAGCCCTCAGGTGTGTCAGCCACTCCTCCCAGCTTGGTATCATCAGCAAACTTGCTGAAGAGGCACTCCAGGTCATTGATGAAGAAGTTGAACAGGATGGGATCAGGGACTGAGCCCTGGCGAACTCTACTAGCCACAGGCCTCCAACTAGACTCCATGCCACTGATGATGACCCTCTGAGCTCTGCCTTTCAGCCAGTTCTCAATTCACCTCACTGTCCTCGTCTAACCTCGTCTAACATATACCTCCTGAGCTTATCTAGGAGAATGTTATGGGAGACGGTGTCAAAAGCCTTGCTGATGTTAAGGTACACAACGTGCACTGCTCTCCCCTTGTCTACCCAGCCACCCATTCCATCATAGAAGGCTCTCAGATTGGTTAAGCAGGATTTCCCCTTGGTGAATCCATGCTGGCTACTCCTGATCACCTTCTTATCCTCCATATGCCTGRAGATGATGATTTAGACCAAGATTTAGACCAGTGGTTCCCAGTTTGTCTCGAGCTGTGCCATGCTTGAAATAGTTGTCATGTCCCATATCTCACTGGTAAACTGGTAATGTGATTTCCCCCCAGCACATAAGGGCACAAAGGAGAATGAATATGGAAATTATGATGATAATAACAATGAAAGAATGATAACAATAATAGTACCAATAATAATAATAATGATAGTAGTGTCTCAGGGTCACAGAGAGAATGCATTTACTATATTTAAATCAGCACAAAATGAATCATGTCTTCTATTTTATTCAAATAAGATGTAACGCTGTACATCTGTCCTACTCCCTACATCCACTTTCTCTAAGCTCCAGCATTTGCTGTATCCTCTCCCAGCTCTCCCTGTGCTGTTTACCCCCCATGCCCAGCTGCCTTAGGCCTCTGCTCAGCTGAACAGCACAGGTCAGGGCTTCTATCAGTTCTCCAGGCTCTGTGGAGCAATTTTGAGAGCTTCTGCCTTGTACAGATAGCTGATAACCTGCCCGTATCTGAGCAACCTGTGCCTGTAGGGAATACATTGCCTGCAGGTGTTTGGTGGGACCCAGGGGAGATTGTCTCCAGAGATCTAAGAAACCAGAGTTCCCATCTATGAGTCAGTAAATATTTAGCCRAGCTTATTTCTTGCGTAGAGGTGTTGACTGATTTGTAAGAGGTACCCAGCTCTACTACATCTGCAGAAATTCAGGCTGCCTTAACCTCTAAGGTGTTTGAACCTTACAAGTGAAGAAAACTTGATCTTGTCTACAAGTGACAAATAGACAGTACCAGGCTTGTTTTAGTACCTCCACATAAAGCTATCATCTCCACTGTATTTAGGTAGACTTGTAGAGGAATCAAAATACCAGAGTAAATGTCTCCTTTTCCATAAAAGACAACTGCTAAATTCCAAAGAGCTTTAAGTTCGGGAACGTCTTTTCCAAATGACCTCCAAATCAACTTATCTTTTATTGGAGGATGAATGGCTGAATCAACTCTGCAATGATTTAGAACTAGCATTTTTTGGTGCATAGGTAGGTAATCAGCACTTTATCAAGTGATATGTCTTGCAAATGATTAAATCAAGTGTTTGATACAATGAATTATAGAGATATTTTCTAACAAATTCTCCTATTGCGCTTTTTAGAGCAAGTTAATTCCTTTGCTCAGTGCTGAAAATAAATGAATGAAAACAAAATTACAAGCACAAGACTAATATTTAAAAATATACACCTCCAAAAGAGTTATCATGGTCTTACACTGGATCAGACTAATCTCCAGAGTGGTATGCTTTATTAGTTTAGAAATATTATGTTTGCAAATAGTAACATCACGTGCTAATGACAATTCATCCACATTTTAACTTAATTTAAGATTAGAAGTAGACCCCCATTAGCTGAAATGAATTTCATAGAATCATAGAATCGGTAAGGTTGGAAGGGACCTCTGGAGATCATCTAGTCCAACCTCCATGCTCAGCAGGGTCACCTACAGCATGTTAGACAGGGTTGCATCCAGGCRGGCCTGGAAGATCTCCAGAGAAGGAGACTCCACAACCTCTCTGGGCAACCTGKGCCAGTGCTCCGTCACTCTCACAGGGAAGAAATCCCCCCTCACGGTCAGGCGGAACTTCCTGTGCTTCARTTTCTGCMCATTGCCTCTTGTCCTGTCACACGGGACAGCTGAAAAGAGTTTGTCCTCGTCCTCTTGACACCCTCCCTTCAGGTACTTGTACACATTGATAAGATCCCCCTCAGTCTTCTCTTCCCCAGGCTGAAGAGGTTCCCATTCTTCAAAGCACTTTAGCACATGTATAACTTCAGGTATGGGAATATATTAGTTCTTTTGCTTCCATAGGGAATATTCACTTTTTAAAACACCTTGGAAGAATGAGCACTTGAGAACAATTTTGGCCCTGTGCTCCTTTTGCATCTAAGAATTTGGTATAGTTGATTATTTAAAGTTCTGGGAAGGTAAAGTTTACTGTTGCAGGTCAACAAGCAGCAATGCCAATCTAACAGCTTGCTGCTGCTGTAGGAGGTCTCATTCATTCTCTACCCCTGCTCTGCACCTTCCCTTCATATTCTTCCTTCTCACAGTCCTGTGCCCATTACTTTGTCTCACCTCTTCCTTCTGCAGAGCCTCTTTCCTTGAGCCATTTCATTCTGCTAACTCAGAAGAGAGTTATCCAAATCTCTGAATATTGTCTTCAAGTCAGTAAGATGAATTGGCTAATGGAGGCATCTGAGCAACACTGCAGCCAGCAAAACGTACGTAGCAGGACTATGGAGCCAGGAGTACAAGTGGAAACTGTATGTGCGAGGCAATGGGATCTCCACTTTCTGTCAGCAATGAGCTGTTAGAGCCATCCACCACTTTTTGCAGAAGTGGACTATGAGTTATATCAGGTCCGATTCTCTGCCATCAAGCAAAGAGTATAACTGTTCATATATAACATGTGGAAAATACTAGCAAGTTGGAGTAGCCATATTTTATTCTCTTTCATTTGGATTTCCTCTATCTTCCTTTTTTATATATAAATAGCTGTTCATGGCATATGAACAAGGGAAAATCAGACTAAATATGTCAACTTCTTTGCTCTCTAAGACAGTGGATCCATTCTGAGAGTCTGAAGTGGTTCCTGAAGGGATAGGTGACTTCAGAAGAGCACTGAAAAATAACAAATATGTGAGTGAACATTATTGACAAAGGTTTAAGGTTTTTTCTGATGCTTGAAAAAACATGTTGAAAGTACAGAAAATAGCTCTAATCCATCAGAGGTAGAATATTTGATAAACATCTCAATGAACATCTCAGTGACATTCATCATCTGTAGTATATCTGACTGGTTCTTCTGTATGTTTTTTTGTTTGTGGAGCTGGAGAGAAAATAGAATTCAACCTTAAGCTCTGTTTTGCTCACTTTGGCTAATTGGAAGTGAAGATTTGCTTCCCACTTTCCCCAGTTGGGAAAGCTTGCTTATTGGGCTATAACTAAACGAACTACTTGTAATTAAAAAAAAAAATCTTCCATTTATTAAGAAATGAAATATATCAAATATATCGTGAGTGGATTGGCTTATGCATTTTCTAAAAAATAGTGTGTTGCGAACATCTTCTCTACACCAAGGATTACAGAGAGTATTTGTTATACTCTCAAGTAGGAGTAGCAAGGTTGTATTATAGAAATTCTATCATCCTTGATGATGCATGGAAATTATGCATGAGTCTGAAACCTAAAGTCTGATTTCACCCTTCTTCACTTCATTTAGCATAATAATTCAACATTTACTTGTCTCACAGGAGTGAGGCTTTTCACAAAGTATATAGTCATTTGGTTGATGTTTTAGAGCCATATACAGCTGTTGACTTACTGCCGAGGGAGAGGGCAAGGAAGTTTYAGTCCCCTTAAGAGCACTTGCTGATGTGCTATACTGTCCTGTGTTATGAGATATAATTGTAACTAGATGTCTCTGCCATGTTCACTCTTGATATTCCATCTTCTTTGTCCTTCATTATACTATAATTCCTTGGTGACTCTGAATAGTAAAATTATCTGAAAGAATTATGTAGATAGGACTAGACAAAGAAAGATGAGACAACCATAGTATTTGGGGTTGATGCTGGAGACAAATAACAGACAAGGTATAGTATTCATTAAAAATTCTCCTGTGTGAAATAGCACACTCTCTTATACATTATCCAAAATATTTTGTGTTTTTGTTTGAACACAAATTTCTTGACAGTTGCTCTCCTGCTAAAGCTATCTGCCTTATCTTGATTGCTATAATTTCCTCTTCTTGTACTGTCTACGCTTGGATCAGAGCATGTCTTGAGACTGAGCTCTTCAGTGCCATTAAGAAAGGAAAATTTTGCTCTGAACTTGGATTCCCACATTCCACTTAAATGAGAGCGTATCTATCTTTTAAAATAGTATGTGTTCTATTTGCAGGGAATTTTTGGTGAAGACCTCTGATTTTAAGATATTATATCTGATGCTTCTCAGTTTGAGATGGAATGAAACCACCAAGATTTCCTTTACTATTGCAACACTTGAGTACAGAAAAAAGATTGAAATGGGAAGACTGGAGTTGACTGAACATTTCAAAATGGTGTGGTTTATCACTACAGTGTGTAATTTCAGGGTGTTTTGGGGTTCATTTCTGTTAGTATAAAGTCTATAGAGTTAACTAGATGCATAAAAGTAGTGGAAGAACAAAACTGGGGCTATTAATATATACCTGGTATCAACCAAATGTTTGCTGAAATTTCATCTATTTTTGCAATGATCTTTGACCAGGCAGTATGTGAGAGGATTTACTGATTACCCTTCCAGCTTTTTCTTGCTATGTTTTATTTGTTCATTTATTTTTGTTTTGTACTAACTAATGCCAAAAAATTCTATATTATGTATTCCAGAAATGGAAAATGTTCTCTAGATATTAACATACACAACTAAATTATCTAAAACACTAGTTGTTTCTCAGATAGACTGCAGCAGCTTCATACCAGGACACAAAAATACCAATAAMCAATTTATCTTTAGCAGTACCTAATACTTTTGAAGTAGAAGGAACATTTATGTTGGCCTTTTGTAATTACCTGAACTGGAACCTGGCCAGGACACCATGGTTGTTATTACAACTGTCACGAAAAACTCCAAGAGATTTGTTTTTGTTGTAAGTGAACAAGACTTTATTTCTCCTTAAGATTGAAATTCCCTTTCTCTTTATTTTTTGAAGCCTCTTCCAACTGCTTCTGAAAGAGAAACCTGCTCCTGTGCCAGAAACCTGCTGCTTTGAAGAAACATCTGAATACACTTACCTGCTCCCAGGACACATGTTCTGAAGTGCTGCTTAGTTCTATCACAGATCAATGGCTTGGCAGCCCTTGTGAAGTGGCCTTACACTTTGGAGGAAGGTTAGAAAATTGTATAATGTGGAAAAAATAGGGAATTTATTATCTTCAAAACTGTATTATTATAACTACCCTCCTCAGAGTCTTTTACTCCCTACCTAGTATACATAGGTTCACATTCAAACAGAAGAAAGATAAAAACCTAAGTTTTTTGCAGGACAATTGAAAGCTGTGATGTACAGCAACTAGAAACCTGTTTCAGCTCCTCTCCAGGAGAGGCTTCAGCCTTAATTTATTTCCTATTCTTACCCCTGGCTTTGCCAGCTTTTGAAAYTGGTTGTAAAATGAAGCCAACGCTGCTCTTGATGGTAGGCCTGGATTAACAACAAGTCAAAGTAGGCCATGCATAAAATCCCTGGCTATAAGGTCTCATTGTCACCAGCCCATGCAGCTGTGATGAGGGAAGCTCTCCTGTCAACACAAAAGACCAATTTTTTTTTCTTTTCTCTTAAGAAATCATTGCCAGCATCACCAGGTTGGCAGAATGCCATACCCAGCACAGAAACTCCTGCTTGTGTTGCAAGGGGATGGGTAGCCCCATGTTGTTGTGGCTGGAGCCTTAGTGTTGGTATTGTATGTGGGGTAGGCAGTGCTCTCCCTGGAGTCTGCCGGCAGGCACAAGGGACGTCTGCATGAGGTGCTTTGGCTGACTCCGGCTCCTGAAACCTCTAATCTCCTGGAAGAAGTCTTAGCTCTGTTGAAGTCAGAAAGAGAAAAGGAAAGAGGAGACTCTGGACCAGTTCTCTATCTTTTATATAATTATCACATGAAGAATACTGTAAAAGAATGACACAGTGAATTGCTGATTCTTGAAGCAGTTATCCAGCATATGTTCTGGCCCATCATACTGCAAAATGCATGATGTAAGCCTATAATGTTTTGCCTGCTGCTATTTAAAGCTACTCTGGCTTTTTACGGAAAGCTACTCACCTGTCTGTCAAAGGCATAGRTATTAAATTTGTTCTTACAAATGGATTAATGTGTATGTCATATTATCTGTGTTTCCTCCTTGTTCCCATTGTTCCCTTCACCATTAGTTGTTGATATAATAGATATGACTTTATTTTAAATAGATCAAATATTGAAATGTATACTTTACAGAAATATGGAGTGTTTTCACTAGAAATATTGATGTGCCAAGAATGGTGTATRAGAAAGCCAAGGATTTTTTCCCATGTTACTTATTTTACCTGGGAAATAATTCAGAAAAAGGATAAATTGCTCCCTGGTACTTTAACAAAAATGTTCTGTGAATTTCTCCTTTTTGAATTTTTCACCTCTTGCATTTTATGCATTCTTCTGGATAGTTAAGTCTGAAAACCAATGGTGTTTGTCACCCCTACTGTTCAATACTCAGTCCCCTCACAAATGCTTTCACACTTAGGCTATTAGATCAACTGATTCTAAGAATTCTCTGTCCATCCTACAATGAACAGTTTGTTTCCATGCAAACCAATAGAAATAAATATCTGAGGACATCAGAAGACTTTTCATTGGAAAAGACTTTAATTAACTGTTGCCTATGTATAGTCAGGCTTTGGGAGAAAAATACACTTAGCACAGGGGAACTATGTTTACAAAGAAAAGAAAACAGACTTGGGCTACATAATATTGCCTGCCTACCTATAATATGGAAGATAAATAAAGGTATATCGGAGCTAATCTGCTAATAATATTAGCTATATCTAAAATATAGCTATAATATATCCCTTTGCTCAGGGATTATGCTCGTACAAATTAAAAGTATGAATGCTCATACAGCAGTGTTTGAGCTGTGCCCTGGCCACACTTGGTTAATTAGCAGACATGTAGCCTAGGATTCTTGGGTCCTCAGATATATATGGTCAAATGTAATTATCACAGGCAGAATTCCCCTGACATACAGTGGAGGCTGCAAGCCAATAGAAAAATATTGCTTCAGTGGCCATTTTCTTATAGAGTTCTTTTTATAGCTTGATGAAAAGGAATCAGGATGGGAAGCTCATGTGCAAGGACACTGTTGAACCTTTCACTCCTCTATTAGTCCATAATTTTAAATGTATAGATGATTGATGAAACTTGTGAGTGGCCACTGGGATTTTAACTGAAGTATTCAGACAATTTTATGTGTCACAGTTGGTGGCTAGGCTTTTGATAGGAGAAGGGTAACAGATGATATCAACTCTTCAGAGGGCATTGGCCAATGAAGGAGAAAAGGGTAGCTGCTGGCAACTTTAAGAGAAAAAAGACTTATAGCTAGTACTGATACCAAGCATCAGTTACACTGTAACACACTTTTTTTTAYTGCTGTAAATAAAGGTGAGGCTGTAAATGCAAAGATCTTGTTTGAACTTCCTGCTTTATATAAACATTGCCTCATAGTAGAGAGCACAGGTAGAAGGGTTTGCAAACATCAGTATGCTCTGGTAAAGTTACTTTACTGATGAACTTGAATTTATCTATGTGCACATATTTTTTATTTGTTTCTTTTTGATCAAGTGATCTGCATATTCTGTAGGGTGGRAAGGAAATAATTATATTTCCCCATAAGAAAGTCATTAAGTGTTAGGGCAGTCAAAACTGTTAGGGTAGTCAAAATAATGACATTTTTTCTTTCTACTTACGATGTGATTTAACTGAAGAAAAATGTATATACATACATATATAAATAAAGATTATTACAAGCTTCTTTATCCAGATATGCAAGTCCAACATGAGGAAATAGTTCTGAAGAAGTAAAATTAAGAAAGCCCACTGAAGATTGAAACATTACAGACTCTTCCACTCTATTTATATCTCTCCATATTTCTGAATATTGCAATGGTTAGATAAATACCTCTCTTGGTTACTTTTATATCGATATTTTGAATTTGAGATCCTAGGTAAACAAGACTTTCACATTGTATGTGTTCTCTGTCTTTGTACTCCTATGTATGTCTACTCCAACAGCTTTYGAATCTAAATCATATGTGACAGAACGCTAGAAGTCTAAAGGTAAATGAGATCCTACAGGTTTTGTGAAAACAGTGACCAAGGTAAGATGGAGAAACCCTATAAATGACCTCACTGACATAAAAATTTCGGTGTAAGATCACACTTAACAGAGTTCAGTTAGATAAGTGTTTGCTGATGATACCAAGCTGGGAGGAGTGGCTGACACACCTGAGGGCTGTGCTGCCATTCAGAGAGACCTGGACAGGCTGGAGAGATGGGTGGAGAGGAACCTCATGAGGTTCAACAAGGGCAAGTGCRGRGTCCTGCACCTAGGGAAAARTAACYCYAGGCACCAGTACAAGWTGRGGGCTGACCTTCTGGAGAGCAGCTCTGCAGAGAAGGACCTGGSAGTGCTRGTGGATGACAAGTTGACCATGAGCCAGCAATGTGCCCTTGTGGTCAGGAAGGCCAATGGTCTCCTGGGGTGCATTGGGAAGAGTGTTGTCAGCAGGATGAGGGAGGTGATGCTGCCCCTCTACTCAGCCCTGGAGAGGCCTCATCTCGAGTCCTGTGTCCAGGTCTGGGCTCCCCAGCACAAGAGAGACATGGAGCTACTGGAGAGGGTCCAGTGTTGAAGATGATCAGAGGGCTGGAGCACCTGCCTTGTGAGGAACGGCTGTGAGAATGGGAACCTGTTGAGCCTGGGGAAGAGAAGACTGAGGGGGGATCTTATCAATGTGTACAAGTACCTGAAGGGAGGGTGTCAAGAGGACGAGGACAAACTCTTTTCAGYTGTCCCGTGTGACAGGACAAGAGGCAATGTGCAGAAACTGAAGCACAGGCAGTTCCACCTGACCGTGAGGGGGAATTTCTTCCCTGTGAGAGTGACGGAGCACTGGCMCAGGTTGCCCAGAGAGGTTGTGGAGTCTCCTTCTCTGGAGATTTTCCAGGCCCGCCTGGATGCAACCCTGTCTAACATGCTGTAGGTGACCCTGCTGAGCATGGAGGTTGGACTAGATGATCTCCAGAGGTCCCTTCCAACCTTACTGATTCTGTGRTTCTGTGATTATAAGTGCTCTTAAACAAAAGCTTCTGTCAGGATTAACATCATCTTAAACACTGAAGTGAATCACAGGACAGAAATTTTCAGGAAAGCAAGAACTGGCAGGAAATATGTAAGAAATCCAGAGTAGTTCCATGGATCTACTAGTTTAAATGAGGCTATCTCTACTTTCTGGCCAAGGAGTAACATAGACTCCACAGAAGTCAATGGAGAGACTGCAGTAGAAAGCAGATGCCCAATACTGGCCATATACTGTCATGTAAGGAGTTAAGTATTTACCTATTACAATATACAGATTCCTATTTTGTCTCCATCTCCACTAAACCAAATTGGACATAAATGTATCAGTTACTGAAGCTGTCACAATCACAATGGGCTTTAGAATAGTGACTTTTCAAATGTGTTCACATTTTCAAATACAAAGACAGGCAGTATAATCTTAAAGTTTAATTTGTTGTCAGAAAGATTAACTGGAAGCATAGGGATATCTCAAGCAATATTAGAGAGATCTAGTGTAAAGGATGAGGTCTGGGTGGGAGAAATGTTATAACATGTGATAATAAATAGTACAGGTGATAGTAACTTCTTTGCGTTTTACGACTGTCCTTTGAAAGTGTTTAAAGTTATGTGCAAAAGCAATAAAATACAAACAAATAAAATTTGAAAAAAATAAAATCTAGAAAAGTTWAAACCAGCATGTATGGCAAAGATTGAAGATAAACAATAGAGCTATTTTATATTGGTGAAGTCCTGCAATTCCTCTTCAGGGAAGTCTCTCTCTGGCTTTGGTATGTTTTCTGTTTGATCTATGAAAGCCTGATCCAGTTCCATTTGGAAAGTTAATGGAACATTGAATCAAATCCTGAGGAAAGACTGATGAAAGATGTATGATATTTTTAGGAAGGATAATACAGTGTTATATGCTGAGAGTAAAAATATGTAACTGATGTTACAAAAAATGTCAGTTTGATGTTCCTTTTGCACTATCCTATAACACATGAAGGCAATACAAAGAGTGTTTCTAAGCTATTTGAAGGATCAGACTGTAATTTTTTTTTCTGATGGAGTATCTCTCATATGATGACCTCAAAATCTTTATCGACATTATATAAGCATACATTTTTCCTGAGAGACTTGTCTACATTTATGGAAGTTCCTTCACATCAAATCACAGTGCATACATCCTATACTGCAGAGTACTATGTTACCCTTTCCGAAGGCCTCATCCTGTTTAACTCCTAGCAGTTATTTCCTGTCATTATTATGGTTATATCCAGTTTAGTAAACACTACATCCAACAGGCCTTATCCATAAAGCAAAACAGTCAGTACTGAGGACTTTCTGTTCACACTACGCATGTTTTGGAGGAGTTTATTTCAGACTAACTCTCATCTGGTCCTATGGACTGAAAATTCATTGTAGTTGGAGTATGTTAGTCATTTTCCTGAAGCACATCTTTTAGTTTAATTATGCCTGAGAGGAATTCATTTTGTGTGCTCTGAGACCACTCCATGATATGAATCAAAGGACATCAACTGGGGAAACTGCTTTGGGGGACATCTTTTTCACAAAGGCACTGCTGATTCCCAAAGCAGTAATGCAGAGATAAGCTATCATAGAATATAGAATAGTTTGGGTTAGAAGCCAACTCTGGAGATCATCTGGTCCAACCTTCCAGCTCAAACAGGATCAGCTAGAGCATGTTGCCCAAGGCCATGTCCAGCTTGATTCTGAGTATCTCCAAGGATGGAGAATCCACAGCATCTTTGGGCAACCTGTTGCAATGTTTAACCACTGTCACAACAAAGAAGTGTTCTCTTGTGTTCAAGTGGAATTTCCTGTGTTTCAGTTTCTACCCACTGTCTCTCGTCTTGTCACTAGGCACCACTGAGAAGCATCTGTCTCCACTCTCTTTACACCCTCCATTCAGATCTGTGTACATGTTGATAACATCCCTCCTGGGCCTTCTCTTCTCCAGGCAGAACAGTCCTAGCTCTCTCAGCCTCTCCTCTTATGAGAGATACTCTAGTCTCTTAATCATTCTTATGGCCCTTCACTCCACCTGTGCCAGTAGTCCCATGTCTTTCTTGTACTGGAGAGCCCAACACTGCACACAGCACTCCAGATGTAGCCTCTCCAGTACTTTGCTCAGAGGGGAGCTCTGAGCTCCCTCAAAATACTGCCAACACTCTCCCCAATTCAGCCCAGAATACCATCGGTCTTCTTTGCCATGAGGGTGCATTGCTGGCTCATGGTCAACTTGTTCACCAGGACTCCCAGGCGAGCTGGGAATCTGCAAAGCTACATTCCATCTGGTCAGCCCGCAGCCTGTATTGGTGCCTGGGGTTGTACTTCTCCAGATGCAGGACTTTGCGCTTCCTTTTGTCAAACTTCATGAAGTTTTTCTCTGCACACTTCTGCATCTTCCTGTTGAGGTCCCTCTGAACRACAGCACAACCATCTGGTCTTTGCCAACCACACCCTGCAGTTTTGTATTGCCTGTGAACTTGCTCCGAGTGCATTCAGTCCAATCATCTAGGTCATTAATGAATAAGTTAAACAGTGTTGACCCCAGTGTCRACTCCTCAGGGACACCTCAAGCTGGATTTCATGCCTCTGATCGCAACTTTCTGAGCCTGGCAGTTCAGCCAGTTATCAGTCCACCTCATTGTCCACTTACCTTGCCAGTACTTTGTCAGTGTATGGATATTGCTGGGGGCAGCGTCAAAAACCTTACTGATGCCAAGTCGTATGAAATTTTCTTTCCATGAATGTACTTATGTTGCCAGCCTTGTGGCTTTTTGGGAGATTTTTGGTGACCAAAAGAGCAGTTCTGTTTGGAAGAGCAGAAAGCACTACCTTTCTTTGGATATGCATAGAAATGGTTGCAGCTCATTCTATTCTCCTGAAACTATAACAGGAAACTTTAAGGTCTTCTCCTTACCTTCTGGGAGGTCTTCATTCAAATAATGTTCCAGATAATGGATTTGAAGGACAATTATGACTTTCTTCTGAAGATGCTGACTGTAGAGCATACCAGAGGCCTAGGACAAGTTTGCTGGACTAAACAAGCAGTAAGGAGGTGTATGAGAGAGGCTATGTGGGATTTACTTTTATTAGAAAAATAAAAAGAGAGAAAAAAAAGGATGTAGTTCTGTGAGTATCAAAACCTAGAAAGCCTGATTCCCAATGGATTTTTGTCTGTTTATTGAAGATTTGGGGGTCTAAAGAGGAGCAGGCTCTAGCTGAAGCTTCTCCCATGGTAGGGACATTTATAGGATCTCCTGCAGGAGTTTTTGGATGGCTAATAATGTATGTCTTCATGCTTCTTCTCAGCCAGGGCATCTATGAAATACATTTTTATATAGACATAGAGTTTGCCTAAACAATTCTCTTTTTTCATGGTAAATATAATTAAGTACTACCCTTAAATATGATAAAGTATTGACAATATTTTTTCAAGGATATAAAATTTTAAGTTRCTTTCATCATTGCACTAAACTACCCATTCTAAATATTTACTTTTGAGCACTTTTTCAAGAATGTGCTAATATTCATAACGATTTCCATGAAAAGAAAAAAGACAGCATTTATGCAAAAGTACTTCCCTATTTGCATTTTTGGGTAAAAATGGTTAATAGACTTGTATGATTAAGTTAACTTTTCTCAATATACTAAGAGGGTAGTGCTGTGAAGCATTTTTTTTTGATTGTCTATAAAATAAAATTCCAGAAAAAAAAAAAAAAAAAAGTGTTCAAAAGAGATTTTATGATGAGCATTTTGTGGCATTTTACTGGAATGACTAAAAGTGGAAGTAGGCTGAAATATTATATCTTCCTGGATGTGACCAAGTTATAGAAAAAGTTCTACCAAACTAGTGGAAGATCTAAGAAGCGACATTCTTCAGGAAGCACAATCCCTCCCTTATGTCCCGACTGTGTGCAAGGGAAGTGAACACACAGACACGCATACACCCACCCACACACACACAGAGCTCCCTGTTGACAGTCATCGCAGAACTAGAACCATTCCTCACATTCCTCACTCTTTCTTGGACTTTGGCTCAATTTATTTTCAGCTTTAAAGAGGCAGGGCTATCTCTGTGTTGTTTTCTTTTCCATGAAATAAAACAGATCACAAAAGTGTTTAAACTCTGCTGAAGTATGTAAAATCTTTTCCTGCTCTCACTGACACATAAAACACATGATTTTCATAAATGTCTAGTAGATCTCAGTGCTGAAAGGGTCTTCTTTCATTTGATCCCACATATACATAATGCTAAAGAACAACAGCTCAAAGAATAGCAGAATTTGAAAATTGTAATTACTTATTCATTTCCTCTTATCTGTCATTGCTAAAGGACATTGATTCTTATCCATGGTGTAACTTTATTGATTGGTGACATTATGAAGAAGTGAGACAAGTAAACTTGGTAATTAATTACACATACCTTTTTCTTCAGAAACACATTTTTTTTTTTAAAAAAAGAATTTATTCTATTTATTTTGCTCTGCATGGTCTCACTTTTCTTCACATTATCATTTTCTGAAGGTTTTCCTTTCTTCATTAAAAAAGCTTGAAGAATTTCCTCTAATTGRTTTCTAATAGCAAGCAACATCTTGACCTCATTTGTCAGAAAATGCGGAGCTGAACTGTATCATTTAACAAGGGAATACTACACATGTATGATTAATGTATGGCACTTTCTATGACCCTATTTGACTCCCTTTGTGAATATTCAATGTATTTAGCATTGTATTTTCAATCTCAGATGACGTAAAAGTCAACTCATAACATACGGTGCTTCATCTTATCAAATGAGCAATAATAAATGAAAAACAGAGCTTCATGATACTTTTACAAYAATTACAAAAACCAACTACAATCAAATATTGTGGAAAAACACATAATCTATTTCATCTTAAACCTAAACAAAAATATCCTGGCACAAAGTGAAAGTGGGGTTACAGAGAGATGTGCATGCAAAAAAGYTGTCAGAGTATCCAGTTTTCAGACAAGAATGCAAAGGCAGAGTAAGAGAATGCTCTGAAAAGARCATGCTGTAATCTGCAGGCACCAAAATCCCCTCCGCCTGCAAACTGGGATGCCCTATTACATCAGCACTAATAAATGGGCTGACCTGACCCAGCCCATGTTACTTGAGCCCTCAAATTTATTACTAACTTTACGCGGACAATATAGGATGAAGGTCAGAATATRAAACTTTCTGTTGATGGACAGCTTGGCTACTGTAAAACCTAAATACATGCTCTTTTGTCTTCTACAGCTTGCATACACCATCCTGCAGGAGGGTGATATCATTTCATAGTCTTCACCTTTGTGCTCCCCATCCTTCTTGGAACAATGCCACGCACTCTATTCAGACAAAACTCTCATTGAAAGCACTGGAATTTAGCTTGAGCCTAACATTAAGAACCAGCTCTTGTTTTGTCTCAAGGACAAAAGGACAAAGAGGATTCCTGCTGTTTTTTATTTAACTTGGGACAAAATTATAATGCTCAGAACTATCTATGACCTTCTCTAAGCAGCAGAGAGATGACGCGGTATGTATATCCTTTTTGAGGTACAGTCTTCTGCCTATGCCGAGCCAGCATCATCCAAATGGCTTACATACCTTTAGGAATAAATAAATAGTAATGAAGCATAGGACTGGTGTAGACTTGTGTTACTATCAAATAAATGCCTACATCACAACTTTAGTTTTCCTTTGGAACTTTGTTATTCAAATACTGGCCAAGTTCAGATCAYTTTTTTTGCTTGACTGGATCACAGCCTCATACAATATGATATTACCTCATCCTCCTTCATCACAGCCCAAGTATTTTAGCTCACAACTCATACTCAGGCATGACTGGAGACTATACTATGTCTGTAGTCTCTGGTATATACATATATAATATATATGTATACACTATATGTATGTGTGCTGTATAAACTATGCTATTAAACACATACACACACATATATATACACACACAGATGTATATATATGTGTGTGTATGTGTTTAATAGCATAGTTTAAACTATGCTTTTGTTGCTAATTTTGTTGCTAATTTTCTTTGCGGTCATATAAATTGACCCAAAGTTAGAGTCCATGATATATGTACACAATATTCTCTAAAAAWTTAGATATATTGTGTCTTTGCTTATTTTCATTTCTGTTTTCAATGAATAGTACAACAGAAATAAACACTATGATAAGAAGTGGAATTCTTGCTCCATAAATTWAATAAGAATATTTGTTTGTCATAATAAATTTATTTGTCTCTARATACGTCTAATTTACAGGTCTCTTTTTATATTTTTCATTTCCAACAATACCACACATTTGAAAGCCAATTATCTTCCATAAATGTAGATTTATTTAAATTAAGTATAATAGAAAAATAGGGATCTGAAAAAAAATCAGATAAAATAAAAATTCTGATGGCTTGAGAGGACCACATGATAGACACAGATTTTATAAACAGACAWTTTAACAATGTAAAGTGCAACTGGATCTTTGTGTCCTTCAGCTGGATTCAGCACAGAGACAGGGTCGCTGGAGAGAAATGTAGGGGTTAGATTATCTCACAAGGAAACCAAAAAAAAATATTTTTTTCAGATTGTAATGATCCTACAAGCACTAGTTCTGGGAAAATATACTAAATCTCTTGTTAGGAAATATTATATGGCAGTCTGTAGTAAAACAAGATCATTTCTTAGGAGAAAGAGCCACAGTAGGCTTTCAAGGTGATAGTGGCACCTGCATTCTTCAAGCCAGCCTTTGAAAACTGATGCCTTTCACTCTATCTACATTCACTGTTCAGAGCTATTCCAGAAAGTTATTGAGTGCTCACAGTGGCTTTTGGCTGTTTATAGGTGGTGGTATTGCTGCCTCAGAGCTTGCTACTGGAATGTGGTTTGTGCAATATACTGCTTTGCTCAATACATAAACAGGCAGTAAAGCAGCTGATTCTGTGTAGAGCAACATCTAACAAAGAAATAACAGAAATGAGCAGCCCAGAGAATTCACATTTTGCTTGACTCCTTAGACTGTCTTGGGTTTAAATGGTTATAACTCAGCTTTTTGTCGTATTATAGGAAGAAAAACTCCTCAGGCACCTTCTAAACTTTTGTGTGTGTGTGTGTGTGTGTGTGTTAAGACAATGCCAGCAGGGATTTTTTGTTATGGCTGGGAAGACAGACATACGTGGTCTCTGCTGCCATATTGCTGATTTCGGCTTAAGCCAAATCCTCCTGGGTGGTTTATAGACACTGCAATGATAGATATTCTTGAATTCTGAAACTGTAGRGTGACTATGGTATGCTGTTAAAGACACATTGCTCCAGAGTATTAAATGACTCTACACTTGACACAGTATTTATTCACTTGTCGTTTATCATTCTCAAAATATTTCAAGGAATATCTTGGTATTCAAACATCATGTAAGAGACTAATATTTTTATCATTTTTCTCACTGAAAGTGATTCATTTCTATTTGTGCCCTTTATTCCAACTCTCCAGAGGTCATTGTATGGGTTACACAAGAGCTTCTTGGATTCTCAGGAGCATCTCTAAAATGTTCAGTGAACAAATAAAGAGATTCATGTGGCCTTTCTGCTCCCATGATCCTGTTAGTTGAGTCCATCTTTCTGATGAAGGCTCCTAGATATAGACTCCACTGGTCACCAATGGTAATCATTATTGAGCTCTAAGGAATGCTGTCACTCTGCCCTACAATACACTTAATATAATATGGAGAAGGATTGTAATGGAGTCTTCTTCAGTACACCAATACAGTAATGGAGAATTCCTCTAGGCTACCGGAGTTTGCTGTCAGTCTCTCTATTTCATGTGATCTTGCTCATGCTCCTGTTTTTCTGCACATGAACAACAACAGCAATACAATATAGATTTTCTTTTCCTTTGCCTTGCTTTCCCTTCCCTTAAATTTAAGAAGACATCAAGGAAATGTTTGGAAGAATGCAAAATGAGGAACAATTTCAGTAAACACATCTCACTATATATAATTACATTCCAGAGTATAATACTGTCAGCTGTACTGATATTCCTTTGAGTGAGATCCATATGGGTGGACATGCTGGATAATATCTTGGGTTTTGTAACACTGTATATAGTGACTACTTTGGCACAGTATTTGGAAAGTCTGCACATGAGTGATCTAAAATTAATCTATAACATAGGGAGAGCAAAATTTTCTTATCAGAGTGGTGTGTGTTAATTTTCTAATGATTGAAGGACTTTTAAATGCAACAGTGACAAGATTTATATAGTTAAAGTGCTTGGATAGTTCACAGCCATCTCTATGCTATTACAGCATCATACTCCTCTAAGCTGTAGTGATGGCTGAACAGGTTTTCACATTTCATTACTAGATATTTGGAAAAAAATGTTACATCTGGAGAGAAACTGAAAGTTTTATGAAGAAAGGTTAATTTTGCCTTTCAAGGTTGTCAGTGAACATTTTATTTGAATATAATTGTTATGTTCAAGTCAAGTTATGTCCAATTGTCTTACCCTTCCTTAATTACAGTAGCAGAAAACAACAACAACAAAACTGTTCAGAATCTCCAGGAAAAAACTGCAGTATTGTTTTATTTCATCTGTATAAAAATAGACAAATTGTAACTGCTCATGTTATCTTGCTAAGGAACTTCAGAATGATTTTGGAGTTTAGAACTCAACTTGAAGCCATGTGAGTTCAGTTTGTAGGTTTAATGTAAGTATACTCAGGTCCCTTCATTAAAAATCATTTTCCTGGTACAATATGTCATATATGTAGCATCTTAACATGATGCAGTATCAGCTGCATATTGTCATAGTTTGGATCAAATGTAATAGAAACACTGGTTTCTGAGCACTAGAGATAATAAAGAAATCCCAGAGAAGGTTTTTATTGTGGTAGAATAATTATGGTCATGTTTTGGCTCTAGTTGTTAACCAAAAGTTAYGCATCTTCAGATTACTTCTCTTAAAAGGTAGAAGTGATGATGGCACCAAGCCATACGGATGGACTTATGGCTGTTTATAGTGAATGCACAAAGTTCTGCTTCTCCGACCACTGGACAAACTGGCACATTGCTGCTTCTCACCATACACTCTAAAGGACTCTCAAGACCACAGTGCAGTCCCGTCTTATCTTCTGGATTGGCTTTGATACCCTTCCTCTTCCTTTCACGGACAGTTGAGCATACATAAAAGTACTTGCAGCAAAAGATCTACCCTCATGTTATTTTCCTTCTGGAGAGTGGTCCATTCCTGTTTCTTGAGGAAAGCATCTATTGCTTTTAAGTTGTCTTTTTCTCTAAAGGAATTCCAATTGGTTCTCAGATTTATCTCAAAAAAGGATCACAGGTTTACCCACTATCAGCAACACATTTTAAGACAAAACACAGCAGTATTAGGCTTGCTTTCTTAAGGGACTGATCTAATACCTCTTAAATTATGAGTAACTCTTCCAAGTTATGATCAGGYTGATTCATTACTTTCTGCCCCTCCTCCCCTCCCACCCCCTTCATTTGGCTTATTGGCATTTTTCACTTCCTATCCTAAACTATCAGCTCAGGCTTCTGTGAACTGTAAACAGTGGCAGGGTTTCCACCAAAGAAACCTCTGTGGTGGGCAATGTGTATAGACAATTTAAGTAAAGTACCTGGGAAACCTTTGTAGTGACAGAGATAAGATAAATGCCTGGGGGGTTTCAAATGCAGAACCTTGCAAGGCCTTTTTTACAGGAAGCATTAAAGTAGGGCTGTCCCCTAATCGAGACAGATGGCAATCCCAATTAAGAAGCATATTTCTCTCTTATTTTTACAATACTGTCAAGGCAGATATTTCATCTCCTTACCCATTCGATTACAGCTACTTTCTCTCTTCCTTTGTGCTTTATTGCTTGCAGAATGCTACTCTCCCCAGACCACTGTCACAGGCCACTAGCCTGTGACAAAGCTCAGTCTCAAGCTCCCACAAAGCTGAAAAGGGGGACGTCACAAAAGAGCCTTTTTTCCCCCTTGATGGCTTTGCCCTCTTCCTCACCCAGCCTGCTCAGGATGGTGCACAGTGCGGGGTGGKGGGACCGCTTGCAACAGACTGCAGGAGCAATGCTGCAGGCAGGGGCTGGGAGCAGACCCCTAACMCTCCACACCCAGGCTGAGCATGCCAGCTCAGCTAACCATCCAGCTGTTTGGTGACAAATCATTCAAATAGCAGTTATTATTGGCTGTTCTTTTTGCTCAGTATTTGGGAAGAAATACATCAAATTAAATTATGTTCAGATATAATAGGACAGACAGGAATAATTAAAACTTACAGTTTTATACAACTATTTCCAGTGGACTGAGACACAGCTCAAAGGTTTGGTGATGCCACTGTCAGAGTTTAAAGCTAGGTTAAACTATTAACAACATAACTGAACTTTACAGAACCCTATGATAGAATAGGAAATCCACCTGAGAATCTAAGGGATGGTTAGCCCACACTCATCTTGAAGTTCCTTAGCAATACTGTTTAGTGATACTTTCACTTGGCCTGCTTAGCTAGCTTAATTTGGATCTGTTGACACAACATTTCTTGCAGGAAGATATATCCTCGACCAAGTCAGGCTATGATGGACCCTGAGAATCGGAGACTTATAAGCATCCCTCATCTCCTTTCTTTCCTCTTATGAAAGGAAATAGCCACTGAAATTCATCATCCACAGCAAGAGATGGGACTGAGAAGTTAAGGTTGAGTCCATTTGTGAATGAGAATACCTCAAGGTTTAGATGCCTCTATGTTTTTGTTCTAGACGATGATCTGCTGCACTTGCTGTGGGCGGCCTCTTTCCCTGATGACTGGTTGATGCTCTGTCTCCTGAGTACATTCCACCAGGGACTCCTGCTCAGCTCCACTGTGCACCTTTATCTAGTAGACATTTGCAGAACTCATCCTCAAGCGGAGTGGAGATGATCTCATGCTTCAAATGATGGCTGCACGTTCTTCCTCCTTTTTTTAAAAAAATGCAATAACGTTGTAGTTAGAGCACTGAAGAAGGAAGTGGAAAACTGAGGTAATCTCTCTTCTTTCTTTGAGGTCCATGGCAGAGTGGTGTTAGCATTAGTGCAAACAATGTGATAGGATATCTTGTTCAGTAACGTACTGTTGTTTACTTCTACATTCGTAGTCTTCATGACTAATCATCTTGAGAGTCCTGGCCTGGGAGACCACAGTGCATCTACAGTGCCCACGGCTGAAAATATACAAAGGGACATCATTTCCCTCATGGATATTCCCTTCTAAAAAGGAAGATAAATATTCTTACTTGCTTTATTCAAGGTAGGATAGACAGGGGAAACGACCTGCTTCTCTAGTGAAGAGAGAATGGAAGAGAAACACATTTTTTATAATTGATGTATTTGGTTGGGAAGAACAGGAGTCTTGGTTCTCATTCCAAGGACCTTCTCCAATGGCTCTTTCATTCAAACATCAAGAAAAGCTAGACACTATAACGTATGTCTATCTCAATTTGTCTCTTTAATTAAGATTTGATTTTTATTTTCTTAATCTGATAATTACGATTTTTTTTTTGCAAGGAAGTTCCATTTTAAACTCTAAATTCCATATTTGTATTTATTATCCACCTTTTGGAACTTCGATTATGCTTAGGAACCATAGTTCCAGGAATGCCATTAGTTGCCTGGTTGTTCTTTCTATGCATTTACTTCTGTGCTACAACTGTATACCGAAAAATATGATCATAGCACACTTACAATCTTAAGTAAAGCAGTATGTTTTTGGTTAAATTCTGTTATTACTTAGCTTCACATGATGGAGAACACAACCTCGCAAAGTTTTCTTTTCTTTATAGTTTTACACAGCTAGGCAAAGTCATTCCTGGCATAACTCCATTAAATCTAATGAAATTAACCTTGGCATTGGTTTGGCCCAGTGTGTTTCTATTTTGAAGTGATAAATTCTCCATAAGAAGCATAATCTTTTATTTTGCATGTGGTTAATTTCACAAGAATGGCAACAGCCATTTTTGAGGCCCAACATCCTTGAAAGTATTTTTGCGGATCACGCTGAGAATGAAAAATATTATGGATATATAGCATCAAAGGCACTAACATAAAGCTATAGTTTAAAAAGTCAGCATTCCTGTGGTATTAAAAGGAATTCATCTGAGGAAAATGGCTGAAATCATTCCTCTGAGAGGAGCAACACTGAACAAATGATGCATATTAAAATGTCTAAATGTTTTACTGTTGTCTATAATTGAATTAGGTTCCAAGTGAATGAAGGGAAAATAAGACTGTTTGAGGAAGACCAATCACTCATACTACCTAACGATGGAACCCATGGCTGTCATTCACCTGAAAACAAGAGGACACTGTCCAAATAAAGCCACCAAAGAAGATTTTCTTCAAAATAACATCCAGGGTATTTTCACATATTTATATTTATCTTTGACAGGGAATTATCACTGCTATTTCTGAATGCAGTGACCAAAACAATAGTTTATTACAAAGACATAAATAACCTCACTTCATATTGATTCCTTGTGTGGTTTTCTGACCATGCCAGGAAACTGTGCAGAAATCAGGACATACAATGTCATTCCTAGAGGCTAGATTCAGTTTGAGAACTAAAATGCTTTAAGCACTAAGTACTATTTTAAGTGCTTTTATTTATTGAGTGAACTATGAATTATGGCTCTGTTCACAATGCTGTTTCAAATCAAGCAAATAAGGGACACAGCTGTTAAGCGCCTGTATTTCTCATGGCTGTTGAACTACTATGATATAGGTCCTAGAACTGAGACACTATGATAAACTCAGTAGGCAACCTGCAATTACCCTGTTCCTGCGGTAGTACTGTTCTGTTTTGTAAAAATTATTCAAAATTCATGTAAATGTGCCAAAACTAATAACAGTAGCTCTCTAGTCCAATGGCTAGTCCACTTCCTGGGGAGATGTAACACCTAGATTTTTGTCCCTGGTCCAAAGTGTACTTATTCAAAATGGAAAATCTACAGAATATATAAAAGTGAAATGTTTTACAGTCTAGTGGTTAAGGTTCTGTCCTGAGAAGGAGAGATAATGGATTGAAAGTAGATGATGTAACTCTCTTCTGCAGTTGTTTTCTGAGTGGAGGCTTTCATTTTCTGCTTGAAAATGCAGTACATTCTGCAATACATTAGTTTGATTTGAAAGGCTGAATGAAATATTTCTTATAGAAACAAGCACAGTTTTGCTTGGATTCAATCATGCAGTAATTTAGGTCATAASTGACCTCTGGAAGCTATCTAGTCTGATCTCCTGCTTGAAGCAGGGCTAACTTCACAGTTACATTAGGTTCCTCAGAGTCTTATCTAGACAAGTTTTTAAAACCTGACAAGTTTTTAAAATCTTTGTGGATCAGTTCTCCTTAACTGTTTACACAWAAGAAAATTGGTTTCTGATTTCTTTATTCAAATATTATGGGTTGATGCATGATAAAAAGCTGTGTTAGGGTAGTCTGGAGCAAATACTATCCATAAAGGACAATTTTACCTTGGAAAGGCTAGAGATGCTGTAAAGTGAAGAAATAGAGATAGRTCCTCTTCATGGTGATCCAGAATAGCAATGTACACTAGCTACTATGAATCATCTCTGGGGGAGGTTCCCTCTGTGAACCTAAAGAGCTTTCCAAGGTTTTGAGTATCCTTTGATCTTCTGTATTTGCAGACTGCTCTTCAATACAAACTTGCATGAAATTTCCTGTTCCAATATTTTGGATTGTTCTGATTGTATTTGTCCCTATACAGGAGTGCCTGAAGAATTTCACAGCATGAGTTCATCTTATGCTTACTGTATAAGTTAAGATTTGTTTTGATTTTGARCTAGGCAAGTCACTATTTATTTACATGCCACCATTTATTTGTTGTTATTCCTGAGATCACACTGTAATCAGCTTCACTATTTATTTTGAAATCCATTCTTCATTTGTTTGTAGCACC
>NW_028186491.1:364412-366578 GCF_003343005.1 Rhea americana
AATAAGATAGTGGCTTGTCCCTGAATCATAATCAGAGCTTTGTTCTCCAGCTGTATGTCTTGAACAGACTCTGATTTTGATCTCTACAATTTCTGGAGAGACTCACATGCACTCTGCAAGAAGGTTGCTTTCTTCACAAGATGTGACATCCCACAGCCTGATGCACTTACGTTGTGACTGTAGACACATTTATTGTGTCTACTATTTGCTGTCTCTACAGCTTATTTACTTCAAGTCTTTCTGTCTTTGTATCCATTTTGGATCAGATACACTTCAGTCCTTCCACTATTTGCTAACACCTTGATTTCCAGTTCCATTTTATTAGCACTAGTTATACTCTCATTTTTTGAAAAGTCAGATCTACTCTGCTCAATGTCATGGCCCTCAATGWCATTCATATGAAGTTACTGTTCCAAAAATTATTTGGTTCCTAATTAAATTGTTTGTTGACCATCAAATTCACACTACTTTGTTTGAATGGATAGATATACATATAATAAACAACAGTATCAACTACCTACTCTTTGCTTTTAAAGCAAATGCGCCTTTCTCTTCTGATTTGCTGCTTCTCCTCTTTCCTGGCACCATACACCATGGACACGAACTTGTCTTTCAAAATTTGCCATCATCTTTTTTGGCCAAGGGATTTTTTTTTCCAATCTACTTGCAATCCCTGTTATAAGCAATTGGGTCATGTTCCATGATRTATCTCTGGTGCCTCCTGAATTACTCAGGAACATTAAATCTCAGGAATAACTTTTCTAGAGATTCTTAGTTCCTGTCTGTCATCCTAAGTGTGATCTCCATATAAGGATRCTCATGTATTTACCTTCTCATAGATCTTCTGTAAATCCTTTTTAGAATATCTCACATATTTAACCTTTTGGCTTCCCTGAATACTTTAGTTTTAAATGTATTCATTTTCTTTCTCTTACTCTGTGTCTGTCTCTTCTAGTCTATGTCCCATTCTCACGTCTACCTAGAATAGTGCATTTTTGTTGATCTTGCATATTTACAGGTTGATCTTTCTGAAAGTATGACTCCTTTAGACAGTGGAGCATATCTAACATCTCACTGTCAACAGAGACAGTTTCTTTATATATCCTCTTTATATATCCCCACCTTTTGTGCTTCTGTGACAGCTCTGTTACTTGTTTAACTCCTTGATTAAGTTGATTAAATAAGCTTCCCCCCCGCCCCCTCCAGTTAGTTTTCTGTCCGTTTAGGGATTTGAGTTAGCTCACTGAAGTACCAGATGACTCCTGGAACCAGAAAACAAAGAAGTGSTCTGCAGTTGGAGGTCAGTGGAAAAGTATCCCTCTCTAGAGGCAGGGAATTGTTTGAACAGATCAGATGGGCTCATGGAACTGCAACTTTCATACTTTTGAAGCTAGACACTCTTTCTAGCAAAATGTAACAGGTTTCTCTTTCCTGTGCCTTAATTTCCCTCTTCATCATTTTATTATTACCTAATTTTTAAGATTCCTTGATATTTAACCTCCTAATGTGCTGATGACTATGACGAGCTTTTCCTGCATCTTCAAACTTAATTTAAAATTATATTTTCTATTAGCTTTTCACAGATTTTCAAGTTTCATTTACTACTGCTCACTTGATTTTATATGCATTGACTTAAATTTAATTTTTCTGGCTCCTTGYTAACACAGAGTTAAAGAACATTATTAGTGTATAGCAGAATATCAATGATCAGATTTTGTAGCTTACAAAAAATTAGTATTTGACTCTCTTCTCTTTGTTTGGAGCTTTTTCAGTTATCCCTTTGCCCTTGTGATCTAGTTTCTTAAGTCTTTGGTTTGGCTTATTCCTTCCTTTTCATAAGCATTAACATCAACAACTCTTGATATGTTGTTTCTCTTGACCATTTTGACTATTTGTTACTTCTTTTCAAAGACTGGCTCTTCTACAAAACAAGGCTTCACAGCCTCTGAGGATTAACTATGCTTTGTTTTGTTTGTTTGTTTTCTTTCTCCCCACTTACTAACTCATTACATCACTCCATAATTGCAGTCAAGAAACTAAAAGATTTAACTTTGTACTTTATTGCTCTCATTCTTTTTCTTTCACACATAGTTACCTTTCTAAACCCTTTTTCAATTATTAACCCTTACATCCCCTCCACCATGGTATACTTTTTTTTCTTTCTTT
>NW_028186491.1:366601-373039 GCF_003343005.1 Rhea americana
TTTTTTTGTCTTATAAGTCTTTTGGGTTCTTTTTTCTGTTTTGTCAAGGCCCTCAGCATAAGACACACTCAAATTCTGGAGACAGCTAGCCTTTGATGCTTGTTCATTCCAAGTCATTTTCGTGCCATATAGATCAAACTATCTTGTGAGTGATATTAACAGCCTTTTGTTCAGCTCTGCTTATCTGGTCTCTGATAGCTGTCTTCTAAATATTAGCATGCTTTGCAGTTTTAACAAGGTCTTTTAAAATTTCAAACCTGTTCATCTRCTATGCCTATCCTTATTTTGGCTACTTCATATATTCTCTCTTCTAACAGACTCTCTTCTTTATTTCTCCCTCATTTGCTCTTACACAACAGTGGTCAGTACTGTGACGGTTCTGCTGTGAACAGTAAGTCTCAGTTGGCTTCCATGAGGCTTTGTGCAGTCAGATAATACTCTTGTGTCTTGAATCAATAAATATACTAGGTTGATCATAACACTTAAAAATTTTCTCAGTGACTTTGTTTAGCAATTTGAGCTCTCCAGTGATTTTATTCACCCCAATTTCTAATCAACAAAATGTGCTTCCAGGAAAACCTGGAAATTTTGCAGCCATCTCTGCCTTCTCTGCCACATTCCTCCCCCTTAATACTCTCAGGGATTTTTTTCTCCACCACTATTCTCATCAGAGATTCAGTTTTCTTATGCACCATGCTACACAGCTATGATRAAAAGGACTATTGCTAGGAGACAGTTCTGTGTATCTTGGCCCTGCTCACCTGACAGGTGCAAGCAAGATTATCATATCTAATATTTCCTTGTCATATGGCAGGACTCAGTATCCACTCGAATCAAATGGCTACTAGCTGAATGTAGCTCTTGGCAACTTTTTATTTTATGAAGTGGAAAACTATTCTTTTTTCCTTTTGTTGTTCATTGTAGTAACACTGAAGATGAACTTTTTTTTTTCTTTTTTCCCTTTTGGCATCCATTACAGTTCTATGGAAGTCATTGTAATTTAGTATTAATTGATATCCACTTATAGCAAAGTATTGACAATAACTTTCTAAAATTATGAATTTGACATTTAGCAGCATCATTTAACAGACTGAGAGGACCTTTTCCAAGTACAGTTGAAAATAAATTAGCTGTGATATAAATGTTTATAACTTTAGTTACTTACTGAGTGGTTAAGGAAGCTTTTGTTATAGCTGGAGACTTCCACAAGGATGACATGAGATACTTCCTCCCCAGTTACCTTGCCAGACATTATGTCTTGCTTAAAGTATTTCTCTTTAAAATGTCCATTATTTTGTTTTGCACAGTTGGAACTAAAATTCTGTATAGGCCAGTGTGCTCCAGTGGTTTGTCTTTTTATTTCAAATCTTTTACGACTGACAGTTGGTTTAATACATATCCCACTGTGTAGAGGTTCAAAGCAAAATGTTTGGGGAGACTGGATCATAGTCTAATGGCAGGTAAGAGCCTCTGTCAGACTTTTTGGTCATTTACAGAATAAGTCAAAACTGCTACTTGTCATTACAGCTTCAATACCCTTAATTAACTCATTTACCTGATGGCTGAATTGTAGTTACGTTTTCAGTTTTTAATATACTCACATGGTGCATATACATATATACTAAGAGTATGTATACAGGAAGAATYCTCTAGCCTGTTTGCTAAAGAATCTCTTGAAAAGTCATTTGACTGAGCTATGAAGAGCTCTAAAGTACTTTGAAGGAGTTTGTTTCTTAGAAAAGGGATTTAATCCTTTTTATTGACTGAGGAACTGGTCTCTTCCTAACACATTCCAGGAAGAGAAGCGTGCATCAGATGTTTGTCTTTTTTCCACCCTCCTGAGTGTTTGAAGAGGTATGAGGCCCTGTTAAAGCATTTCCTGATGTCAGTAAACAAGAGAGGAGTCCATAGTTACACTAGGTGATAGAGCGGGAAACTGCTAGCTCTTGTCTGGTGAAATTCATAAGGTCATTGCTGAGGCAATGTATATCACAGCATACAGATAAACAGTCATGAGCTTCAGTCTGGAAAGTAGATGATATGTATGCTTGCAGCCTTCAGTATAGGCATTTGCTAAAATGTAGTTAAACCTATCCCTTGTTATTCCATTCTGGACAGCACAAAGTGGAGGAACACGGTGTTTATCAACTGAAAAGGAAGCAAGCTCRAAAGTTTCCCTGTGAATTTCAAGAGGAGTGTTTGCAATTTCCACTTTTTGTCTCTTTAGGAAGACCACATATGCTGCTGCAATAATGATGATCTCTTTCAACATACTGAAATATGTTATTAGGAGCCACTTTTATGCAAGCCTGAACTGCATTTTATCTAAATAAWGCTTGAATAAATGCTTTGCACAGGTAATTATTTAGCCAGCTAGATCACTTCCCTCCCTCTCYTTCCTTTCTTCCTTTTTTCCTTCCTTCCTTCCTTTGAAAACATTTCCCAATATAAGGAGGAAGAGAAAATCAGTTTAGAAGGGGATTTTTTATCAGATAGCCTTTTCTGCAGCCCTCCTCCAGTCAACACCCACTCCACCCTGCTTAGAGAAGGGAGTGTGACAGAAGTGTGTCAGGTACTTCAGGTCTTCCAATACCTTACAAAGTTAATTAGCTCTTTGCCATGAATTGCCTGTTTGTCCAGGGTTAAGAAAATGACCTCTTATCTGGAGCTCACAGCCCTTTAACAATGGAATGTGCAGATATACTGCAACATGGGATTTATCTGGCAATTTTACTTCCATGGAATGCTACTTTCATGCCTGTAAAACTGTCCCTCCCTCCCCACACCCTGGAATCTGTTCACTTGGTAAATGTCTGTATAGTCCCCGGAGTTTGTGATTTACTGCCTTTTTGGGGAACAGGAAGGCTAAAGCTATTTGCAAATATAAAATTGTATCTATATCAGAGTTAGGAAATAAAATAGTTTTTTTTTTCCTCTGTTTTATGTGCAGACGTTTTTTAGGCACATTGTTATAGGCAAAAGGTCTTCAGAACACATCTGATGTTGAAATCAAATTGTAATTTCTGTGCTAGGGTATGTAATTCTGAAATCAAATGAAAATCACAACCCTCTTGACCCTCTKACACCCATAGAAAGGTAAGGCTATGCCTGACTTGTGTCGTTGCCATTATATAGACTTACCTATTAAGGTATCAGTGGCATGAAAAGAATTTTATCAACAGAATAGCAGATCTTTTTCTCTCTGGGGATATCTCTGAATGAGTCTGTTGTGGTGATCGTTAGGCATAAACCCCCATATGCAGAATACTTCACCAATGATGAATATGACTGTCTTCCTTTGAACAAAGTGGTATTTATTTGCTTTACAACGACAATGCCTGGTAGACAAATATTTCCGTCATTTTGCTGTATCAGATGCGTTATCRGTGCTATTCAAGTGCCATTGAATAATCAAGGAGAAGAATGCTGAAGGGCTTAAGACTGGTTGTTGTGAAAATTAGAAAAAGGATTATGTATATGTGGTGGATGGAATAAGCCAAGGTCTTTTTTTTTTTATGTATATCATCTTTATTATTGCTGAGAGAAGTGAAGCTCTGAGTGATCATCAGGAAAGAAACACATCCTTGAACATGTCCTAGCAACTTCTTCCTTTTTCTTTTTGCTACAACTTTCTTGAAGAAATGTAGCAATATATTGCATTGATTGTGTATGATACATACAACTAACTTCAGCATTTGCAAGCTATCTGTGTCTGATTAGTGACCAATAGTATGRGCAACTGTCCAAAGTGCTTGCAGCAGTTCTGCATGTACAAATGAGAGATTTTGCTTCAGTTACAAACTGACCATATTTAAAATACAGTCCTTGAATTCTCCGTTAAAAATATGTGTGTTAAACATTTTCCAGAAAAGCATTGTTTTCAGTTATTTAGTTAATTGAATAAATCCTAGTACTTCTACTGTCTTTGGATTTTGACTTTGCCATGGATTAATCCTGGCCTGCCTGGTGTTTYGGTTATTCCTTACACATTTCTAATCTCAGTGTCCACGTTAAAACACAAGGCTTGGAGGGCAGGAACTTCGCTGTCAYGCTTAATTTATGCAGGTGGCCCACTGACTCTGAGGCTCTGAGCTACTGTTGTCCTTCCTCCGTCCTCTGCCCTCGTACACYCCGGGAATAGGTAAGAAGTCTTGATGCAGTAGCGATAGATGTGTCAGTTAAGAAAAAAAATGGGAAGGTTGTTACTTCTGGAGCCTGGATGACTTTTGCTCCTTGCATTGGGCCAGGAACACTTTAAGTTCCAGCCTGATATTTCTAAGTATGCACAAAGCACATCCTGTGATATTGTTTGGCTGGTTGGTCTGATGTAGTTTTCTGAAGCAGAAATGTCTAATATCCTGTGGCTGGCACAGAGAAAATTCATATGTATCCAATACTGTACCAAAACAATATCCAAAAGCTGAATACTTCACTCTGTCATTAATATTCTCTTCCTAGGGTTGCTGTACATCTATTCAAGATTTTTGCACAAGCCAGAAGAAATTAAGTCTGACAGTAACAGGTCTGACATTTGACATGCCAGACTTATAGTGCATATGACGTAAGAGCGATTCAGCACGTGTGCCTGGATGAGCCACGCATGAGGCTGAGACTACTGGGAAGCTTCAGGCTTGCTATGTGCTTGTTGTGTGGTTGATAACTACACGCACAATAAATCTGGCATACCCTGGATGCACCAGACTCACTCTGAATGCTCTGAAGGCCAATAAGTCTGCATGCAGGGGTAATTAGATATCTCTTACTAGGTATCCATGAATTCCAGACAAATGCAGGGAATTCTGCACAGACAGATTTTCTAAACATAAAAAGGAAAGAGGCAGGAAAGCCYGGAGACATGGTAGCTGTTGTATTCAGAACAGATATCTACCTAACCATGTAGGAGTATAACTTTTCTTCTATTCCTTATAAATCTTCATTATAGATCATTTTGCTTCCCCCTGCACTAGGGTAAGGACTATGCCTGTACTTGAAATTGAACCCTGAGCCAGCATAACCTCGTGTACTTCCACTGCCATCAGTGAGGCATATGCTAGTTTACTCCTGCTTCTGATTTGGCCCCATTGCCAGGCTTTCTAATAGATGATTGTTGCTCCTTTCTTTCTTTCTTTCTTTTTTTTTTTCTTTAACAGTCACAGAATAGTAAATGATAATAATAGATTACTGCATGGATGGGTGTATCAGCATATGTTTGTAGGGGGATGTGAGAGACTGAACTGTGGGACGACCTCCCTGACATTCTCCAAAGCCCTTTTTCTTTTCCCAGGCTTTTTGGGAGGGCGTTTGTCTGAGGGGGGGGATTCATTAGATATGCTAGGGAAGAGATTTCTTATGTTTGCTTGCAGATCTTTATAGGCTTCATGGAGTGGGATGCACGGTTCCCATAAATATGTGATAATGATCATTTGGAGTGTGAATGTTAATTTGTTTAACGGGTTCCCAAAATATGGGCCCTGTGCCTGCCGAGTATGTTTTATTTTAAAATAAAYGTGCATAGATAATACACACAGACACATGCTGCCTGCATACGCATCCATAATTAAAAATCTAAAATTATAATTTGTTTTTGAAGGAGACAAAGCAACAGCTCCCACAGTACGTTCGTAACCGTTAAGCAGGAGCCCAGCCGTCAGGACAGTTTTGTGAGCCCTGCCGGAGATCACAGTCCCACACGGACAGCTGCAGCTGCAAAGCACCCCAGTGACCTAGATTCAGCTGTAGATTACTGTCTGCCTTGGCCTCTGCCTTCTATCACTGCACCAGGAGTCTGATTTTGTTGCACAAGCTAACTTGCTTACTGCTCTGACCCATTTTACCATAGCAACCTGGTTTGCTGTACTGGGGGCTAGAAAAAGCAYACAGGCGACTTTTTAAGGATTCCAAGATTAAGTTCACTCTCTGCTCTTGATTTTTTTTTTCCCTGAATGTGCTTAGCAGACATGACGAAGAAGAACTGACACTTTCCAACAGCACTGGAAGCCAGGAAAAGATTTAGGCGAGGTATTACTTATGTACTTCTAATTCATTGTTCGTCTTGACAAGTGGTTTTGACTTATTTTTCTTTTCTTGGCAGAATTAGCCAGATGCTTCCCTTGCCCCAAATGCCTCATTCCTGGTTTTCCCTTGTCCTTCTCCATTCCCTTCCCCCCAACATCCTGCCTATTTTACTTTCATAAGTATATTTCATCTGCTATGTTTTTGATTTTCTGATAATACATGAGTAAGTGCAATCAGATGTTCAGGAATTAAACTATTCTCATGGTATATGTTTGTTGTTGTCTATAAATATATATATATATGTCTTTATATGTATATAAATATATATATATATGTCCTTCTTAGGAGGAAGCAGTAGAGACAATTCTTTTTAAAAACAATTTTAGTCTTTTGTAGACATCAATCTGACTGGAAAAAAAAAAA